>NC_064922.1:695266809-695569840 GCF_023897955.1 Schistocerca gregaria | reverse complement strand
TTTGTCATTCAAACGAATTTCTTGTCGACAAAAATCATTGTTCTGATTATGAGGTTCTAGTTAACTACTTGAATGTAATCATTTACTTACCTGCAAATACCTAGGCATGTTGATTTACTGCCAGATTGAGATTTTCACTCTGCAGCGGAGTGTGCGCTGATATGAAACTTCCTGGCAGATTAAAACTGTGTGCCCGACCGAAACTCGAACTCGGGACCTTTGCCTTTCGCGGGCAAGTGCTCTAACATCTGAGCTACCGAAGCACGACTCAAGCCTGGTACTCACAGCTTTACTTCTGCCAGTATCTCGTCTCCTACCTTCCTTTCTTTCAGGAGTGCTAGTTCTGCAAGGTTCGCAGGAGAGCTTCTGTAAAGTTTGGAAGGTAGGAGACGAGATACTGGCAGAAGTAAAGCTGTGAGTACCGGGCGTGAATCGTGCTTCGGTAGCTCAGATGGTAGAGCACTTGCCCGCGAAAGGCATAGGTCCCGAGTTCGAGTCTCGGTCGGGCACACAGTTTTAATCTGCCAGGAAGTTTCATATATATACTGCTTCACTCTTTCAGGTATCCTGTGAATGTCAGTTTAAATGCAGGCACCGGTCATGTGACCACAAACTTGAGTTGTTTAAGGAATTCTACTCACTAAACGATACAGCGAAGCAAAATAACTTTGCAGTGTCTCTCACGTTTGCAAAGTGAAGAGGCGAAGGTCAAAAGTATATGACTATAGTAACGAAATTGTTAAATTGTTTATCTGTCTACTGAGGAAGGTGGAGGACAACTGGTCATACCGAAGACGAAAAACGTAACTATATTTTACACATTTCCTGATGATAAGGCGGAGATATGTAAAGGAACATTTTATCTCGCCTTGACCAAAAGAAGAGTTCAAGCATTAGCAGAGTGATGAGATTTACATGAAGAAAAGCGAGGAAAAATGACAAAACACCTGAAACATATAGAAGGAGATGAAAAGCGGTTTGTTGCTCATATTAACGCCATACTAAGACAAGAAAGCCACTATTCAAGGGTTGGAAAATCGGGTGACAAACAATACTTAAGTCAATACATGACTGTTTATCGTTTATTTAAGGAATTTCTAAGGCAACAGGAAGACACTAACATTACATACGGCTTCTATGCAAAAGTCTTTACAGACAAATTCTCCAAGCTGAAATTTCATCGTTTGTCAAGTGACACTCGTTCTACACGTCACCTGCTTAAAGCCAAATTGACGTGTGATCCCAATAATAAAGGCATTAAATTGCAGCTAGAAAGACATCACCGAAAAGCAAAGAACGATATGGATTCCATGAAAGCTGACACGATCAAGAGTCAAGGGCCGAGCTCGTAACTATGTACAGCTGCAATGGATTTGCAAAAAGTGATTACTCCTCGTCCATTAAGGCACAGTGAACGTTATTACTTAGGACAGCTCTCAAATTACAACTTTTGCATTCATGTTTGTGATAATCAAACCGGTCACATGCTTCTCTGGCATGAGAGCGTATGTGGCAGGGGTGGCAATGAAACTGCGTCCTGTGTGCACAAAGCTTTTACTACCACACTTGTAAAAAGAAACTAATGATCTGGTGCGAGAACTGCTGTGGGCAGAACTAAAACAAGATGATGATGTTTCTGTGGGTTCACCTTACACCCTCTGGTGTGACAACTGCTGTGGGCAGAACTAAAACAAGATGATGATGTTTCTGTGGGTTAGCCTTACAGCATCTGGTGTGACAACTGCTGCGGGCAGAACTAAAACAAGATGATGATGTTTCTGTGGGTTCACCATAGAGCATCTGGTGTGACAACTGCTGTGGGCAGAACTAAAACAAGATGATGATGTTTCTGTGGGTTCACCTTAGAGCATCTGGTGTGACAACTGCTGTGGGCAGAACTAAAACAAAATGATGATGTTTCTGTGGGTTCACCTTACACCATCTGGTGTGACAACTGCTGTGGGCAGAACTAAAACAAGATGATGATGTTTCTGTGGGTTCACCTTAGAGCATCTGGTGTGACAACTGCTGTGGGCAGAACTAAAACAAGATGATGATGTTTCTGTGGGTTCACCTTACACCCTCTGGTGTGACAACTGCTGTGGGCAGAACTAAAACAAGATGATGATGTTTCTGTGGGTTAGCCTTACAGCATCTGGTGTGACAACTGCTGCGGGCAGAACTAAAACAAGATGATGATGTTTCTGTGGGTTCACCATAGAGCATCTGGTGTGACAACTGCTGTGGGCAGAACTAAAACAAGATGATGATGTTTCTGTGGGTTCACCTTAGAGCATCTGGTGTGACAACTGCTGTGGGCAGAACTAAAACAAAATGATGATGTTTCTGTGGGTTCACCTTACACCATCTGGTGTGACAACTGCTGTGGGCAGAACTAAAACAAGATGATGATGTTTCTGTGGGTTCACCTTAGAGCATCTGGTGTGACAACTGCTGTGGGCAGAACTAAAACAAGATGATGATGTTTCTGTGGGTTAGCCTTACAGCATCTGGTGTGACAACTGCTGCGGGCAGAACTAAAACAAGATGATGATGTTTCTGTGGGTTAACCTTACAGCAAAGGGTTACTTTACCGAAACAGAACACAAGTTTTGGGTGAAAGGACACCCTTTTATGTCGTACGATCGTGATTTTCCTCACACTGAGAAACGAAAGAGGCTAGCTGTGTGTGAAGTTCCAAAAGATTTAATTCGCCGCATCACTTAAGCTACACCATTCGTAGTCAAATGGTTCAAATGGCTCTGAGCACTATGCGACTTAACTTCAGAGGTCATCAGTCGCCTTGAACTTAGAACTACTTAAACCTAACTAAGCTAAGGACATCACACACATCCATGCCCGAGGCAGGATTCGGACCTGCGACCGCCATTCGTAGTCACTATTTTGCAAGAAACAGATTTTTACGATTTTAACTCAGCTGCTGAAAAATACACAAATCTCACCAGTATGCATATTTCAAAAGCACAGTGGATCAGACTGACTACTGAATACCCTGGGGTACTGCAAGTTCGGTCAACTCTTAGTGAAATTGAAGAGTTTAAGGAATATTACATCTTGAAGAGAAACGTGAAGCCTTCTGATCTTCAACACGAGCAGCTGGAAACACTACACCGTGAATATAGGCTGTCTGAAGAAAAGAGACGGGATTTCTCTAAGTGATACCATTTGTAAAAGAGAAGAATAAGTGACTTTACGAGAAACTTGTGAAATGAGTGGAAATGGACATGATGGCACTTGTATCGTTATTTATTGTAAACCCATTGCAATAAGAACATTTAGTTTTTTCTAATTTTTTATCATTTTGTTCTTAAATCCATTAACATACAATACAAACATGTATGTGACAATAAACCTGGGTAGTTTTTATGTTTGCATAGTGATCCCCAAATTTTATACTGCTTTTGTTGAAGTGCTATACACATTTTGTTTATTATCTCTAAATCCGTATTTTTTTGCTTGACCCATTATTCAGTTACTTGCCACAAATATTCAGTTACATTACTAATTTGAGTTCGAAATAAATTTCTACTAAGACCACATGAACTAGCAAAAATTCCTTACTTGTCAAATTCAATTTTCTTGTTGGACAAGACTTCTGTCACTCACAGGACTGCCATAGTGCATTACGCTAGCCACATTTTAATAAGTGATCCATCTTAGGGGATCTGAAGGGCTGTTTGAAGTTTTCAACGAGTCACGACCTGACATCTACTGTTGGAATAACCATTTTAAGAAAAGTGAATGACTTTATCACAGAATTACTCTTGTTTCCTTACTCAAGAGAAATTGTAATGATATTGATTCTTCCCGCAAGAGACATTTAAAATGATGTGACTGTAGTGACTTTTACCTATATTTCACAACGAAGTTCTGCGCTCTGCGCTCAGGTAACAACAAGCTCCCCCTATCGCCTTAAAGTACACATAGCAGCGTCACCACTGCACTTCCACGAATGAGTCAGCAGCGCGCACAACCGGTACGGCAACAGTTCGCTGCGCGTGAACTGTGGAGCTGTTGCACGTGGCTCTCAGGAATTTGCCCCGCGGCGTGTTAGTTTGGAACGCTTGGCAGCTTCCGTTATGCCAGAAGCCGGCCCGAAATACCTTTGTCACTTCGTGTGTATTGGCTAAGTGGTCTTGTGCGGTAATCACGCGTGACGCACTCACACACACTGCATCCTTTCGGTTTCAGTGTTAGGGCGAGTATTCTCCAGCACTGCGAAACGCTTTCATTACTGCACTGATTCGAGCAGGTCAGTTTCCTTTTTCAAACAATGTCAATAACACATTCACTTCTTGAGCGGAACAATCCTATCTTCGTTGTTACGAAGAAAAATCCATTTATCTTCGCCTACATAATGTCTAAACTGACTCAGCGAATTTTCGTTACATGTAGAGATAATCAACAGCGACTTCGTTAGCTATTTAGAATTAATCCAGTCTTGGAAGAGGTAGGGAAAGAAAACATCTATTATCTTAATGAAGAAATCATCCGGTTTTCTCCCATGTCATTTCAGAGAATCGAGTATTTTTTTGTGTGGCATACTGTTTCTGACAGCTAGACGCAAGTAGGGCTCTAGTTTGTATTCTGTTAGTAACGAAAAAGCCGTCATCAATCTGACGCTTGATTAGAATACCACAGGATTAGTTAGTATTATCTTGAGGCGGAATTAGGCCATTGGCTTCCTCCAAGTTTTTGCAGCCAATTGTATGGGGACCTACAAATTAACGTGCACTCCGAACCACGCCTGAACTTGATGTTTCCATGTTTACGGATAATTACTAGAAGTGAAATAGGCACCAAATGACAAAGTCCTAGGATTGACTGGGGCTCGAATCTGGACGTTGAACTTGGTAGTCCATCACTTACCCAGTGACCCAAGGAACTACACAGAGTTCTTTCACCGTTTTAAAAGCGTAACAATTTTCAGAATTTGTGCGATAGCCACAGGTCATACGGAGAATGTTGTCTGTGACTCACCAGGTTTAACATCCTGTTGTAAACCTTAATTACATATCAATATCACTTTTCACCTTGTTTAAAGTATCTTCAGATTGGCTCGCACAACAGTTATTCAACACATAGGCTACAGTCTATGCAAATGTCTTAGCACGCAAACACCGCTATCAATACTTTAAGTACATTCCGTGGTGCCCTGGTGTAAAATGGTGTTGAGTACACCGGAAGTCACGTATCGAATACACAAAAGACCTCAGTAGATAGCTGCCCTTAGCAAGTCTTAAGAGACTTCGAGCAGTGCCCTTGTAGAGTATATAGCGTAGTCGAAAAGACACCAAAAACGGAATCAGCCCTGCACAAGTGCATCACAAAATGTAAAATGTAAACATGCAAGAAGTGTCGTTGTACATGTCTGCCCCTGCCTGCTAAGGCATTCACTTGTACGGCAGCCTATGCGTTTAACATCTGTTGTAGAAGTCGATCTGAAGATACGAAAAGCGTTATTGGCAAAATATAAAATAATTAAGTCAGCTTTTCAGCCAAGATTGTTTACCTCTTCAAATCATTAATGGCATTTGTTGTAATGATTGCTGAAATACAGAAGCTTTTAGTCTTCAATAATCTACTAAAGCATATCTTACTAACCAGATTGTTAAAGGTTGTGCAATATATCCAGGCGAATAGCTACTAGAGTCTTACAAACAGGAAGGTAGGTACAGTTATGTTACGTTGATGGGAAACGACGTTTTCCAATGCTACCTGCGATCATAATTTAAGGACAACACGCTGTTTCTGGTCGCTTAGCTATGACCCTAGCCTGCTTTGTAATTTATACACAAGATAATTCGTTTCTGAAAGAGGGTTGAAAAAACAGTTGCAAAACACAGGTTTTCTAGCGCTTGACCTAGGTGTTGATATTTCTAAAAACATCTTCTTCAGAAGGAGTGGCCCTCGTTACATCACCTGTTAGTTCATTACGATAGCTGGCGCCGAGCGGCTCTTGTCCTACATAAATTTCTGAAAGTGAATATTTTGTTCAAAAAAGGGAAATCAAAGAGTTGAGGTTATCAGTTATCTCCGACTTCTTCGGTCTTCAGTATCTCTGAACAGTCTGAAAGTCATCGACAAGGAGAAGCGCAACCTCTTTTGGCTTAAGTCTGTTTACACGTTGGTAGAAAACGAGTTAATTATATTTATTTATTTGTCATTCTGCAGTTTACGGCCATTTAGCTAAGGTGAACGAGACTGCAGCAGTAGTTTTGAGGCGGTCACTGTGACAAGGCCGCTCCGCGAAATACGGGTTTCGCATGTGAAGTAACCTTACTTATCGTCGATACACCTTACGAAAGAAGGCTGGCACACGGCCCGTGAGGGCTGTGCGCCGGCTCGCATAGCAAACAGGTGTCTGAATGTGAATGGAGAAGTATTATGGTTACCATCAGATGACTTCTCTCTCTCTGTCTGAATTCTGAAATTCCCAGGTTATTTTTTTCTTCTTCTTCCTTTTTTTTCAACGAGCATTAGCCTCCGTTCCTTATATAAATGCTTGTACAATACTCTAAGGAAAAAATATGTTTTTGCAGGACTTTAAAGACGACACTGTTGCTAGGGTCAGCTTAAAATGCACAGAGACACTTGGTGAGCAGTTACGTTTAAAAAATTCAGTGGTTTGGAAAGGATTTCTAGCTCAGAGCAGGTATTGATATCGTCAAAACGAGAAGAATGGAAGAACTGCAGTCTGAGTACTGTCAATCAGCAAAGAACTCAGGGGGAAACAAGAAAGCTCATTTCTGTAAGGCGGAGACCGACATCGGTAGAACATCACTCAGTGGATCGCGAGGGAATGTGAAAAATACTACGAACAAATAAAATAACATTCCGTAAACCCATGTAAACGAATGGAGACTCCAATCCGTGTTCTAAGATTTTAATACAAAATGAATCCTTCTAGACGTGAACACACCACTAGAGTTAAACCGATAAATTGAGAAATTAGTGCAGTGACGTTAGAGTGTCAACATACATACGTAATGGAGAAATAGCCCGAGTTCTCTTCTGTGCCTAAACATGGTTTAGCGTTTCTAACACTAACGCAGTTTACAGAATTCAAAGAGTGATTTTCAGTTAATCCTATAAAGTTTCACTCTGCCCGTCGCATCTGTATACAGGAACATCAATACAAATTTATGATCGTAGCTAACAAGAAGTTTTCTTGATTGTCACCTCAGTTTCAAACTGTGGTATGAACAGTAAAGTTGGTTTACTATTAATTATACCTTGCATAGTTCGAAACGTCTAATGCAGTAAAGTCTCGCATCAGACTCAGTCAATAAAGAAAAACTCCAGTATTCTGAAAGTCGATGCTTCTCGAGAAGCAGTGAACAGACCAGTCGCTGTCAATAGCACTATTCATCTGGGGTCACAACAAAACTAATGACAACTGGTCAACCGTCTTGGAGTCATTAGATCCTTCAGAACCTCGGAAAATCCACTTGTGATTGAAATTCCTCATTACTAACAATTTGCTGCCTTACTAATGAACACCGTGATTAGAGGAAAATATCTCTCTTTGTTGTGCGTTTTAATACTCTAAACCGACTTCGATAAGTTTACGTCGGAACTGTCGGATTGACATATTAATACCGTTTGCTACGACGAGTTGACGTCTGTTACGCTCGTAAGATACCGCGTGCGATAGCAACACTTCAGAAACCCGTTTCTCCCACGCTTTTGTAGTTCACTATGATGACCAGTTGCCTACAATCTTATGGGGATTTTGTGGTTTTCCAACGGAGGTAATGCACAAGGTTCACAATTAAATGGCAATTATGCATTAGAGATGCCAAAGTAGCGATAATATGATTGCACGTCTTATTCGAACCATCCGATGAGGCATTTAGCTGATTTCAATACAACGTATGCGACTTCAAACGTGGAAATTACTTGGGAATCGCTTCGTTGATTTCCTAATGTATCTTCACACTGTGTTCGTTTTCAGTTGGTTTTATAGCGGGGAAGTATACTAGTGAAAGAATGACTTGATACTGGTCGTCTGGTGCAGATTTATTGTCATAATGTAATCGGTGTGGCTTTTAAGCGCAATAATGATGATAATGACAACAAATGCAAGTAGAAAGCCAGCATATAAATTGGCGAGCTTCTCAGCGACGCGACAGTAGCACCTGAAGATGGCGGGCAGTTGTCTCGCTTAAATATTGTGCGGTTTCTACAATATTATCCGGCGTAATTCCCGTGAACCTATCAAGCAGATGCAGCGCCGGGAAAGCCTCAAACAGCACAATGCAAGTAGCCAATTTAATACTAACAGTACTTGATAATTAAAATTAAAATTAAATGATTAAATTGATACATTTCATTCTTACATGTGGTTGGTTGCTATGGCTTTCCTGGTCGTCACTTCTGACACGAGTCTGGAAACTCTGAATGAGTTTCTCAGAAAAAAATCTTCATTGTTTAATTCAAGAAAGGAAAGAACAAAAGAAATCACGTTTCTTCGGTTCTTCTGTTGTGGAGAACAACTACAAGAATACACTGGAAGCAGCGGCATATTTCATTTTACTGTGTCATCCTTCTTCGGAAGCTATGTACAAAAAAAGTACAATGAGAGCATTGTACATTGTAGCCCATAGGGCTGCAGACTGTCACGTTCCGAGAACAGGGAAGGGCTAACGCGCTCTCCTCTGCATTCCCTCTCCCAGAGGAGCAAATGATACAGTCACAAGCATTATTAACTGACTCAGACAGAGGATATAAGCTAAAATCTACGCTGTAGGTAAGCATTTATCTGTCACACTTTGTCTTCCAAAAGGGCTAGTCCACAAACATGCACAAGGTAGGTTTTGTTTAGTGTCGTAAAAGTGGGAGAGAGGTACGTACAGGCTGTATGATCGACTCGGACAATGATGCGTGCTCGATTAGCTCTTAATAACAAAAGCGATCGGCGCGGAGTACAAAGATATTTGTTAGAGTCCTGGTCCGACAAATAGATCTAACCTCCACCAAAATCCTCATTTCGCTAGCGATCACAAGGTGTGTGGCAGAGGGTACTTCTGACTATAACTATGATAATACCCCCTTCACTGATGCAGTCACGAATGGTCTACTAGGACAATGAATGTCAATACCTGCGTGCCAGTACTAGTCTATTTGAACTCATCGTCGTAATAATTTTACTTGACTTATGTGGGAGCAAGTAAAATGTTATTTCTCTCTTCTTGAAACGTGAGCTCTCTCATTTCAGCAGTACACCTCTCCGTGATGCGCAATGACTCTCTTGCAGCGTCTGCGGTTCGGTTTCGTTCAGCGTCTCCGTAATGTTCAAATGGTTCAAATGGCTCTGAGCACTATGGGACTTAACATCTGTGGTCATCAGTCCCCTAGAACTTAGAACTACTTAAACCTAACTACCTAAGGACATCACACACATCCATGCCCGAGGCAGGATTCGAACCTGCGACCGTAGCAGTCGCGCGATTCCGGACTGAGCGCCTAGAACCGCGAGACCATCGCGGCCGGCTCTCAGTAATGCTCTCGCACTTACTGAACGAGCTCACAACGAACCACAGGCTTTTCCATTGGATCTTCTTTCGTTAATTCAACCGGGTAAGGGTACCAAGGTTGTATAACATGAAGATTTGCAGCTTAGTTAATGTCCTGTACATGGTAATTCAGGAAGAGAGGAACATGCTTTGAGGGGTGATAACATTGGCGATTCTGAAGAAAAAACCTCCAAATGAACACATGTCCCTTTCTTAACAGTATTCAATAAAGAGCTATCTGAAAATCTTGAGTGCGACTTCATGTCCTCCTTCACCAGCACTCACATCCGAAAACAAAGCGACGTTAGGCTTTCTAGTGTTGTCTTAGCTGACAATTTCAGTGCACACTTGAGCTTGGTGGGGTGACGGCACCTGCAACTGTACTCTTTGTCTATCTCACGTCTCATTACTACAGTGAGGCCTTCGTATAGGTGGAATGGGGTTGACCTGATCCTCGTCTACGGGTTTTGCAGTGGGAATACCGGAGCCGCTATTCGAGAACGACGATTTCCTAATCGCAGAGTTCCTGATAATGCGGTACCTAGAAAGTGTTTGACAGATTGCGTGGGGGCGATGCGCTTCACAGTGCATATGTTGTATCTGAATGTTCCGTCCAGTAAAGACCTTAGTGAAGTTGAGAACATTCCTGAAACAGTAAAATGCAACCCAATTAAACATCTCTAGAAAAACTGCAGCACAGCTTGGTATTCCACAAACACGAGTGATGCTCAGGTACAGAGCAGGGTCTGCACCCCTATCGTCGGCAGGGTGTGCAACATCTCCATATAGGAGATGATGGCAAAGGAAAGGAATTCTATCATTGAGTCATTGCCAATGAACACTGTATTCCACGTGTTCTGTTCACTGATGAGTCAACATTTACCCGCATCCGCATCAATAACACGCTCAGCTCTGAAGTGTGTTGACACGAAAAACTATGCGCTACTTTGGACACAAATTTTCAACGACGTTTCTCAGCGAACGTGTGGTTCGGTATTACTGATGACCAACTCATAGGTTCAGTTGTTTTACATAACCGTCTTAATGGAGTACGGTATCTTGATTTCCTTCAAAATGTTTTATTAGAATACTTTGAGGATATTCCTTTGGCAACGAATGTCTTATGTACATTCAGCACGACGGAGCTCCAGCGCATTCAGTATGGCCAGTGACACACTACCTCACTGAAACGTATCCTGGGTGTGGGATCGGTCGCCGTGCAGTAATTTCTTTGTCACCGAAGTAACTTGATCTTACTTCATTAGATTACTGTTCGTGCAGTTAGCTTAAGAGCGAAGTCTACAAGCGCAAGGTGGACACAATGGAGCAACTTCCCGCCCGTAATTTACAAGCGAGTGCTCAGGTAATAGACCGTACGAATTAGCTCAGATCAGCAAAACAGCAGATGCACACAAACTGCGCAAAATGCACTGAAGTTGATGGTAGACTTCCAGAAAATCTTTTTTGATGAAGTGTATACAATTAAACAAAACATAATGTCGCAAGGTTTTATTTACTATCGACTGCATTTGTCCGGTTCCCCATTGTTTTCATTAGTTTCATCGGAAATTGTTAAGAACTGGACATACTTTCATATAAAGTTTTTGCTCAGCAACACTGTCACCCTTCAAAACATTCCCCTTTCCTCCTGACTCAGCCGGTAAATACGTTATCAGAGCAAGACTTAGCTGGAACTAGTGCAAAACTTCACAGGAAGACAGAATGTGCTGCCTTTAGCCGGACATCTGCACATGTGCCATCAATCGCAGTGATGACGTCGGTAACCAGTATTTTGCAACTGCAATGGTTTCTTGTCCCTGGAAATCCCATTACGGTGTTTGCAGATTCCGCTGCTACTAGCATATACACAGACAGCAGAAAAATCGTGAGAGGCATTTTCGCTGAAGGACGCAGTCAAAATGACGTGTCCTCCGCAACATTCGACGTGACCGCGAAACTCTATACCAGTCCATAAATGAAGAACTTTGGAGACGTCTTATTCAATTTCATCATTTTCGTTTACGTCCTATGAATACGTGCTGCCTCTAAAACGTTACTCTTGTCACGATTTGTTATAATTAAATGGTAGTTAATGACACATTGGTGGTAAAAGTATTAGGAGATCCTAAGATTAGAGTGTAAGATCAAAGAAGAAAATCGAAAGTTCCACGAGAACACTGTAATGTACTGGATAGATCTGGGCCACTATGAAGGAGAATGTTCGTGTCATGCTGTATTCTTTAGAACTCGTCGCGTTTGCTAAAGATGCTGCGACTTTCTTATTACTATGTACTGTAATAGCCTATACTATATACGTGAAGAGCGCTGCCAGGAATGAGTTTCTCATGCTGATATAAGTATATATTCATATTACGAAAGAAAATACTTACGGCATGGGAATTATCCGAATGGGACGGAAGTCGGTATATTTCCGAAAAACTAGATGATTCATTCAAGAGAAAGGTTTACACAAACTGAACAAGTCAATACTGCGTTGGTCCACCTCTGGCCCTTAAGCAAACAGTAATTCGGCTTGGCGATGACTAACAGTTGTTTTGTGTCCTCCAGAGGGGTATCACGCCAAATTCTGCCCAATTGGTGCGTGAAAATCCAGAGCTGGCTGGGAGACCTTGCATATAATGCTCCTTATGTTCTTAATTGACGAGAGATAGGGCAGCCTTGTTGCCGATGGCATAGGCAAGCACGAAGATAAGCAGTAAAAACTCTCTCCGTGTGCGGGTGGGGCATTACCTTGTTGAAATGTAAGCGCAGGGTGGCTTTCCACGAATGGCAACAAAACTGGGCGTAGAATATCGTTGACGTTCAATTGTCTTGCAAGGTGCCGCGTATGACTACTAAAGGGGTGGGTGGTGCTATGAAAAGAAATGGCACCGACGACCATCACTGCTGGTCGTCGACTCGTATGACGGGGTACAGTCAGGTTTGTATCCGTTAGCTGTTCGGGCGCCTCTAGACATGTCTTTGTTGGTCATCGGGACTTAGTTCGAAGCGGAACTCGTTACTAAAGACAATTCTACACCAGTCAATGAGACTCCAGGCTGAAGACGTGTCTGGCAGCTGGGACACGGCGCTAGTCCAACATTGAGCCCGACGACCTGGAGTGATGGTCTGGGGTGTCATTTCATTTCGTAGCAGGACCCTCTTAATTATCATCCGCTACACCTTTGCGGCACAGTGGTACGTCGTTTTCTTGGTCCAGTTTTATTGCCCTTCGTGGCCAGCCATTCCGGGCTTTCGTTTCAAAGATAATGTCCGCCCACACGCTGCCAGACTTTTAACTACTTGACTTTGTGTTAGCCGAACCCTATCGCAGCCAGCAAGGCCTCCAGATTCTCCCCAGTTGAGAAAGTTTGTGGTCCTACGGCCAGGATCCGCCCACCAGTTCGGGGTTTTTACGATTTATCGCGGCGATTGTACAGAATCTGACACAGTAACCCTAAGGCAGACACCCAGCAACTCTATCAAGCTACGCCAAGCCCAAGTCACCAGAGGTGGGCCAACGCATTACTGGATTCCTCAGGTTGTGGAGCGCTTTCACCTGATGGAAGCATCCAATTTTTCTGGAACTGTAATGATTCGTTTGACTGTACATCTACAACTCATCTCCCAATTTCCGTTACATTCGGGTAATCCCTTCATGGTGCGTCGTTTTTCTCAGAGTGCATATAAAAATACTAGAGTTATGTGGTTGGTCGGGCCCGTTTACCTACTAGAAATGTGTAACAGCTTAGGGTTTTTAATCAGATTGAAGAGTATCCTTATTGCATTGTTTCTTTATCTACCACAGCAATTACACGATCTTTTTGATTCTGTATGCACCTTATCTAGAATACGTGTACTAATGGTACATTTCAGTTCTCGGGTACGGAGAGCTCATAATGTTCTGTGAAGACATTCATAAAATTGATTTTGTACCATTAATGATCAGAGAAAGTGTAATTAATACGGATACGACAAGAGAAAATTTTCCATCCACGTATTAACTAGACCTTTTTCTTTCCGATTAGACTTAAAAGTGAAGCATGTGTATTCATACAACTCTTGACTGTTGTCATTCGTCTTAAGATCTCGTGACAGATTTTGCAGCCAGTGTGTCATTTACTGACAATTAATTGTAAGCTTTAGGCCGGACTAACTGCTACGAGGGGCTTCCCATAAATAATGCAATGCATCTTTTTTTCTGAAATCAGGTTTGTGTTATTAAGGATTCCAGTACACCATATTATTCCCCACTCTTTTGGCTACAAAACCCTATCTTTCAGCACTGTCTCCGTTCTATGTGACTGCCTTATATCAACTTACTGGATCTGTATGCCCATATTGCACCATTATACAAGTCTACGCTGGAGCCAACGTCTTGTTGCATCAGTAACCTCCCCATCATCCACGTACTGCTTGCCAATGAGTACATCCTTCATTGGTCTAAACAGGCAGAAATCGAAGTGTGCGGGTTCTAAGTTGGAAGAAGAAAAACAGTGTAACGAAGTCTTATGAGCTTCTCTCGGACGCGCAGACTTGTTGGGCTTTGTTGGTGGAAGAGACCAAACGGCGAGGTCATCGGTCTCTTCGGGTTAAGAATGGGAAAGGAAGTCGGCCGTGCCCTTTAAAAGGAATCTTCCCGGCATTTTCCTGGAGCGATTTAGGGAAATCACGGAAAGCCTAAATCAAAACGACCGGAAGCGGGATTGAACCGTCGCCCTCCCGAATGCGAATCCGGTGTGTTAACCACTGCGCCATCTCTCTCGGTGGCAGACTCGTGTGAGGCCATGCGTTGTCATGGAGAAGGAAAAGTTTACAATTCTGTAATGAACATGCTGAATTAGTTTCTTCAGGTTCCTGAGAGAAACACACTGCACTTCAGGTTCAAATAGTTCAAATGGCCCTGAGCACTATGGGGCTTAACATCTGTCGCCATCAGTCGCCTAGACCTCAGAACTACTTAAACCTAAGGACATCACACATATCCATGCCCGAGGCAGGATTCGAACCTGCGAGCGTAGCGGTCGCGCGGCTCCAGACTGAAGCGTCTAGAACCGCTCAGCCACACCGGCCGGCACACTTCAGGGATGATCGCTGCAGCATGAGAGAGGACATCAAACAGAATAGCCCCTTCAGAATCCCAAAAACCGTCTCATGACTTTGCTTGGTGTGGGTGAGGCTTTGAACTTTTTCTTAGGAGGAGACGTGGTGTGGTGCCATTACATGGCTTACAGTTTTGTTTCCGGTTTCTAGTGATGAACCCATGTTTTAACGCCTTTGACGATATTAGACAAAAATTGTCAGAATCAGTCTCGTAACGAGCGAGCGATTCCGCGCAGACGGTCCTTCGTTGTTGTAGTCTTCTGTTAGGCGGCGAAGAGTCCAGCAGGCCCACACTTTTGAGTACCACAACAGGTAAACGAATGTCTCAGCACCGCCAACAGAGACGTGCAGTTGAGCAGCGAGGTGTTTGTGATCCGTCGATCACCTCGAAAGAAAGTGTGTGTACGTTCCAAAGTTGTAGGAGTCACAGCTGTGTACCGCAGGTCAGGAGAGTGGAGATCGGGCAACTCTGGGCGAGCTTGTTGTGATAATGACAAACGCCCTGCGGCTCACCGTGCTTTTTGTTCACTGCAGCCGGCCGGTGTGGCCAAGCGGTTCTAGGCGCTTCAGTCTGGAACCGCGCGACCACAACGGTCGCAGGTTCGAATCCTGCCTCAGGCGTGGATGTGTGTGATGTCCTTAGGTTTAATTAGTTCTAACAAGGGAACCTCCCCATCGCAGCCCCCTCAGATTTAGTTATAAGTTGGCACAGTGGATAGGCCTTGAAAAACTGAACTCAGATCAATCGAGAAAACAGAAAGAAGTTGTGTGGAACTACGAAAAAAATGAGCAAAATATACAAACTAAGTAGTCCATGCGCAAGACATGCAACATCAGGATATTATGAGCTCAGGAGCGCCGTGGTCCCGTGGTTAGCTTGACCAGTTGCGGAACGAGAGGTCCTTGGTTCAAGTCTTCCGTCGAGTGAAATGTTAACTTTTTTATTTTCGCAAAGTTATGATCTGTCCGTTCGTTCATTGGCGTCTGTGTTCACTGCAATAAGTTTAGTGTCTATGTTTTGCGACCGCACCGCAAAACCGTAAGATTAGTAGACGAAAGGACCTGCCTCTCCAAAGGGGAACCGAAAACATTTGATCGCAAGGTCATAGGTCAACCGATTCCTCTACAGGAAAACACGTCTGATATATTCTGTACGCCAATGCTGACGGCATGTGCGTCACTTGACAGGAATTTGTTATCGACCACCTATCTTGTACACTTGGCGAATGGGTAAAAAGATTCTTCTACCCACCCCGATTTAGGTTTTCTTGTGGATGTGATAATCACTCCCAAAAAAGTAATGAAAACATAAGAGTTTGTCACATAAACTGCAAGAAATGAATGCAACAGTTTCACAGTCGGATAGTTTTCCCTGTGCTCTGACAAAACATATATTTTTGACGTTTTCAAATTTTTCAGTTTAGGTGTAGCATCCCCATACTACGGTGCAGCTACCCCACATCGGACGGACGGACGGACAGATAATAATTGTCTGAAAATAAACAATTAAACTTTTCACTCGACGGAAGACTTGAACCAAGGACCTCTAGTTCCGCAACTGCTCACGCTAACCAAGGGACCACGGCGCTCCTGAGTTCATATTATCCTTGATGTTGCATATCTTTCGCATGGACTACTCAGTTTGTGTATTTTGCTTTTTTTTCATAGTTCCGCACAACTTCTTCCTGTTTTCTCGATTGCTCTGTGTTCAGTTTCTCAAGGCCTATCCACTGTGCCAACATATAACTAAATCTGAGGGGGGGGGGGGGGCGATGTCGAGGTTCCCTTGTAAGTTCTAGGGGACTGATGACCTCAGATGTTAAGTCCGATAGTGCTCAGAGCCATATTTGTTCACTCTTAGGTCCCCGTAGGCAACGGCCTTGCCGCAGTGGATACACCGGTTCCCGTCAGATCACCGAAGTTAAGCGCTGTCGGGCATGGCTGGCACTTGGATGGGTGACCTTCCGGGCCGACATGTGCTGCTGCCATTTTTCGGGGTGCACTCAGCCTCGTGATGCCAATTGAGGAGCTACTCGACCGAATAGTAGTGGCTCCGGTCAAAGAAAACCATCATAACGACCGGGAGAGCGATGTGCTGACCACACGCCCCTCCTATCCGCAACCTCAGTGAGGATGACACGGCAGTCGGATGGTCCCGATGGGACACTTGTGGCCTGATGACGGAGTGCTAGGTCTCCGTAGGTATTCTGCTAGTGCCTATGAATATCTGTGATGCGCTGGTTTAGCGCTCTCTGCTTGGAACTCAACTCAGACACCGCTTTGTAGGCAACGTACGGCGTCGCCACTTCACGAAAGTATAGAGTCCAAAGCGCAAAATATTCCACAATGTTCCACAACAAGTTTCGAATTTTTCAACCGAAATAGGCAGAGAAAAAATGTTGCATTAATTATTGAAGCGCCCTTCGTACTTTGGAAGAAAGTTCGCTACGTGCTGGGGCTGTATCGACACGATCACAATATCTACCTCGTCATTATTGAGTCAACTGCGAGGGATGCCCCCACCCCTCAGCCAACTTTAGTTCCGATCTTCACGCAACTTACTCCGGTAACACTCGATCCGGTCGCGAAACTCGATAGCAGTGGAGAAATGTGCTGGACAAGCAAATGTTATTCTGACGTTGCTCCCCCGTAAGCTTCGACTGAAGCTGGCTTCCGGGGGCAGCAGTTCCGGCGACCGGTGCAAGGCGTGGCGGCGAGCGCCGCCGCCTCCCCGCGGCTGATGCAACTCCGGCGCTCGGCCGCTGAGCCCGGCGGCGCCGTGTCGTAAGAGCCGCCCGTGGCAGGCAGCCTGCGGCGGCGCCCGGCCGGACAGGCCCTTGGCACTTGGGCGCGCCGCCCGCTGCCAACTATTCGCGGCGCCGATCTTTAAGAGCGGCGCGCCGAGGTAACCCGACGCCGGGCGCGCGCACACCAGCGCGAAGGCGGAGGCGTTCTGCGATAGACAATTACTGGGAGCGCACCGGTGGAAAGACAGCGTCCATCAACGCGCGGCGAGCTTTCATCTCGTGGCCACAATTGTTACCGATTTATTTTAAACAGTGGAAATCTTTTCTGAGACTTCAGGTATACTGCACCTACGCTCATACTTCGCAAACTAGACTTCGATGAATGACAGCGTTTCTGCAGTGAACCAGGGTTTTTTCTTTCCCTGCTATTGCATTTCTGGACGTACATCGGTATCTGACAACTCGAATCTAATTAGGCTCTCATGATCATTTGGCGAGGTACACAGGTTATATGTCCGTCTGCTTAGCTGAGTGGTAACGGATTTGCCTGCCATACAGCGGGCCCGGCTGCGATTCTCCGCTCGTGGACTAGGTATTGTGTTGTCCCCATTATCATCTCATCGTCACTGACGCGCAAGTCGACAATATGACGTAACCTGAAATAAGACCTGCCGTTCGAACCTCCCTGGTTGATGCCTCCTGGCCATCAGTGCCACACGCTCATTTCATTCCACTTTTTACAGGATGTATCATAATTAACAGCAAAGTCTAACTCCAGTGAAAGTATCCTGTTCTAGAATTAGAAGTGTTTCAAAAACATGGATTCTTAAAAGAGCCTTCTACCTGACACTTTCTGGTGAAAGGCGTCTACTGGGGCACACTTGTATGTGGCACCAGAATAAGATAAGAATATGAATAAATTAAAATGAAACTAGGATACTAAAAACGATCAGTGTATCTGATAGGCTCTGGCCGTAATAACGGCCTTGATGCGCCTGGGCTTTGAGTCAAACAGAGCTTGAATGGCGCGTACAGGTACACCTACCCATGCAGCTTCAACACGATACCACAGTACATCAAGAGTAGTGACCGGTGTATTGTGACGAGCCAGTTGCTCTGCCACCATTGACCAGGCGTTTTCAATTCGTCAGAGATCTGATGAATGTGCTGGCCAGGGCAGCAAACGAATGTTTTCTGTATCCAGAAAGGCCTGTACAGGACCTGCAACAAGCAGTCGTGCATTATCCTGCTGAAATGTAGGGTTTCGCAGGGATCGAATGAAGGGTAGAGCCACGGGTCCACTGTTCAAAGTGCCGTCGATGCGAACAAGAGGTGACCGAGACGTATAACTAATGGCATCCCATACCATCACGCCGGGTGATACGCCAGTATGGCGATGACGAATACACCCTTCCAATGTGCGTTCACCGCGCTGTCGCCAAACACGGATGCGACCATCATGATGCTGTAAACAGAACCTCGATTCATCCGAAAAAGTAACGTATTGCAATTCGTGCACCCAGGTTCGTCATTGAGTACACCATCGCAGGCGCTTCTGTCTGTGACGCAGCGTCAAAGGTAACCGCAGCCATGGTCTCCGAGCTGATAGTCCATGCTGCTGCAAACGTCATCGAACTGTTGGTGCAGATGGTTGTTGTCTTGAAAACGTCCCCATCTGTTGACTCAGGGATCGAGAGGTAGCTGCACGATCCGTTACAGCCATGCGGATAAGATGCCCATCATCTCGACTGCTAGTGATACAAGGTCGTTGGGATCCAGCAAGGCGTTCCGTATTACCCTCCTGAACCCACCGATTCCATATTCTGGATCTCGACCAACGCGAGCAGCAAGTCGCGATACGATAAACCGCAATCGCGATAGGCTACAATCCGATCTTTATCAAAGTCGGAAATGTGAAGGTACGCATTTCTCCTCCTTACACGAGGCATCACAACAATGTTTCACCAGGCAACGCCGGTCAACTGCTGCTTGTGTATAAGAAATCGGATGTAAACTTTCCTCATGTTAGCACGTAGTAGGTGTCGCCACCGGCGCCAACCTTGTGTGAATGTTCTGAAAAGCTACTCACTTTCGTATCACAGCATCTTCTTCCTGGAGGTTAAACTTCGCGTATGTAGCACGTCATCTTCATAGTGTAGCAATTTTAATGGCCAGCAGTGTAGTTACGTTGGCAACAAGGTTCACGGAATACCCAGTTTTCGACGACTTTGAGTAATACAAAGCTTAGCGAAGTATTAGTGTCTTTATTCGAGATAAGAGAAAAGGAAAAGAAGTTTACACTATTCCACGCGTATATAACTGGAATGAAGAAAAGTTAGAATTTAATGTATCGTTGACAAGGAGATCTTTAGAAACAAACACCAGCTTAGTTGAAGAAGTTCGTGGTTTTATGGAGAGAGCCAACCTAGTAACCATCTTTGGAGAATTGGGGATAAATCGGAAGCCGAATGCGTGGAGGCTAGACAGGGATTTAAAAATCCACTTCCTTGAACAGTGCAGCCGGTGCACCAACTACCGCGTCCGGTGGATTGGTTTATGTCAGCCGCTGTTTCGTTTTCTGTTAATTTACCTGCTCCAATCTCTTCCAAGATTGTTCCGGTAAATTTTCCTAGTTATTTTATACTTAGTTTTTAATTTTTAAGGACTGAACTACTGACTCGTTTTGCGCGGATCGAAGCAAGGACACGGTTGTTGGGGGCTTTACGTACTCATTCGCCAAAACTTGGCGAAGAAATTGCGATGAACATAAAACGACGAATTAGGTTTAAATTGATTTCCCCCGAATGTGAAAAAAATATCTCAACAGCAGCCAAAGTAACTATAGGTAACACAAAGCAAAATAACCGAGTGAGTGAACATGCGTCACTGTGCTACCTCTCGTTCTTAAGGAGGGCACCTGCTGTCATATCTGTTGTTCAAGAGCCACGTACTGTGTGCCAAAATTATGAATGCAATACCATGCCGGCTTTTTTTTTGCCTGCTAATCAACACAGTCTTATTGGATTTATTAGTGTAACTACACCAACTGATACGACATGGGAATCGCGAGGCTGTCAGCGGCTGCCGAGCTTTGTTATCGCTGGAATTCTGCACTAATATCGCGAATGTTTGCCAGCTTATCTTCGATACTACAGTCAGCTAACACCAGGATATTGTTCAGTTAATCGCAGTATTGCAGCCCTAGTAATTTATCGTTCAATAAATCTGTAACGGATAAGTAATTTTAATCTGGCAAATTTTCCCTATTGCCGTCACCACTCAGATTTTATGCTTGAATTTGGACGTTTGCATCAAGGACAAGACTTGAGGCATTTGCCTGTCTGCACATCGTCTCACATTTTTATATCGTATTAATGCAGTCAGTAGGGAAATTTTCAGCATTTTTCTAGTTTGTCTTTGCATTTCTAGAACGATGATATGACCAGTTTACAAGCTTAACTAATAACACATGGTGATTTCAGTTTTTGGAAGACAGCATATCCCTGCCAATCTCTCGAACCTGAAATCAAGCTTTAACATTTCCAGTAGCCTTTAAATTGATACCTCTATCACCAAACAAATGTGTTTTAAGTGGAAGTATGTCTACAGGAATTCGGGTAAGTAAAGTGCAAGCGCAACGTTAAAGGCACATGACAATATTAATGAATGATCTTTTCATTTGAAACAAGACAAATGACTGTAAATACTCTATTATTTTGACAGTCGTTCACGTCCCGTAAATGAAACACAGGCTTACAACTTAGTGGATATTTTCTTATAGCTTTCATATTATGATTGATACCAAATTTTCGGGGTTCAACTTAGGGGATAAAATAATTTTTGTTTACGGTACACTTTAGTTATTCATACCTTTTTGGGACTGTGATACGTCTAGCTATTGATATCTTCAGTTATGTCAGAGGCGCTTAAGACCGGTACCGCGCTGCTGCTACGGTCGCAGGTTCGAATCCTGCCTCGGGAATGGTTGTGTGTGACGTCCTTAGGTTAGTTAGGTTTACGTAGTTCTAAGTCTAGGGGACTGATGACCTCAGATGTTAAGTCCCATAGTGCTCAGAGCCATTTAAACCATTTAGTAATCTCAGTTTCCTGCACTGTCTGTTATTGGACAGAGCAGAACTTATATTACGTTTCCTTTGCTGGAAAATCCAGCAGAAAGGTCGCATCTGTGTCAAGAGCCGATTCGATTATTAGGCTTGACAATCAAAGTGCCGCTCTCAATGTCCTGTAAGATGCCCAACTTTGAGGCCACTGCCGTTGGATATCATATATATATATATATATATATATATATGCACAGTGACAGGAAAGAAGCTTTTACAGAGGAAAACATTGTGTTTATACTTCCACCACGGGAACTGATAATGGGTATCTACAGCGTGAAAACACCTGTTGCCTGTGGCTGGACGGAGATTAGATTCTGATATATAGTTCATATCAATGGGCTTTTATTTTGAACTCAAGAGAAGTAATTTATGCTGCTGATAAGATGCCCTATCACCCGAAGTATTTATGCGTAATTTACATGTAAAATTATGCAGTCATAATTATAAATTATTTACTGCAGACCGTTTTCTCAAAATGACTGAGGCAAGCGACTGAGAAAAAATATGAAATAAACAGATGCCAGACCAGGTCCATTACAATAGAGAGAAGTGTACATAAAGGCAACAATCCGTTCTTCGTAATTCTTCGATTCCAATAACTTTGAAATTTTATTACTTTGTTGGTTCAGATTTTACTTTCAACTGTAATATCCAGACTAAGGATTTTAACATATTCGGCCATTTCATGTTATCGAGCCAACGATTATTATCATAGAAAACGCCTCAACAAAATCTGTCCTCACACTATGGATAAGTTTTTACAAAGAAACAGGCAAGAAGATGCGTTAATGAAGTCAGTGTGGACGTTCAGTGAAAGACATAATTTTGGAGCACATAAGAACAAGTTATGCGAACGCTATTCGTGCAGTATTGCTGGCAGGTCCTACCTTTGCTTTCGCTGGTCTCTTCTACAGACTACAGCAGCAGATGGACAGGCGAAGCTCCTTGAAGCACGGCGGCTACTGTGTGTTACTTTAGCGTGCTGAAATTGGCACGGATTCTCTGTTGTGTTGGCCCAAGTCACCCATCAACCAATTCCAGTCGCACAGTACGCCAGTCCTACCCACTGCTGAGTCTGTGGTAACAATAACGAAAACCTCACAGAGCCCGCGCTTTATAGCAAACTTCCTCCCACCACCGGCGTGCACGCAGGTTTGCAGGCGAGACTGTGACGTAGGTCACGGAGGAGTGGGGAGCCTTCGGACAGTAATTTGTAGTGGGGGAAGGGGGGGTGGGGCGGGACGGGGAGGAGAGTGGTTACGCACGGCGCGTCGCCTGGCTGTGACGCCGCACAGCTACAAGCGAAAGCAGGCGACGCTCGCAGGCCATTGGCCGGGGACAGGTGACAGTTCAATGGTGTCAGGGGCACGGTGATTCCCCGGAGCTGCTCAGCGCTCTGCTGCGCTCCCATTCACGCTGCGTTACAGGAGTTTCCGTAAACAAAGTCTCTGGCGAGTCGCGTGATACGCTCCCGGGAAGATAAGCGTAGCCCGGAAGGTATTGTGGAACCGTACTTTCGTTATTAAAGCTGTCGGTTCATTGTTTCCCTCTTCTGAAAGGTCCTCTCTCTGCAAGCATTGCCTGTGTTCGAAATGCTTCACCGTTGGATTTTGTTAGAAAAAATGATGCTGATGTAATATTAGGGTGCTTGCGGGAAATGGGTATTTGCGGCACACATATTAGTACGTCACGCGACTTACGATGATTTTCCGAGGTGTTTAAACTATTTTTACGGCTCCCGGGATCATCTGTGAAGTCTGCAGGCGTCATAGATTAAAGTAGCGATATCAAATTAACATTTCATCGGTTTTGAAACCCTTGTTATTGTCTCTCGCTTGGTAGGTATTATGTGACATTCGAGGTCTCTTTGCTTCGTTCGTTTCGTGTGATTTTGGGTTGATATCGTGTTCAAAATGTGAAGAGGGTAAACGTTTAGACAAAATGATTTACAAAGCCCTGGGCAAATGTACAGAGAATAAAACTAAGTATTTGATGAAGTTTAAGATTACACGTCGTCTGAATGTTATAGTAATTCTAGACTCTTTTGACTATGAGTTTCAGTGTACATTTATCGTAATAATTTTCAGGTTGTGTTGTTATGGAGGATTCTTCGAATTAATTTACAGGTTGCGTTTTTATGGAGGATTCTTCTTCAGGTATATCAGGAAATGAACGAGAGCATAAGTCTAGTGAATGTGTAGTTGAACTGTGTACCACTCAAGTTTCAATTTGTATCACACTGTATTCCATTGTGAATCTTGTGTTTCAAGTGTTTCTTTAGATTTAGACTGGCTGTAAGAGAAATATGAACTGAAAGATAATTTGTTTGCTAGAACTGCTTTATAATTTTTTGTGATTATTTCTGTTAAATTGAAGTTTCATCTGCATATTCAAGATGTAACACCAGCAATACGAAAGTATGTGCTTTTAAAGTAGAAAGTATAATAAACCCAACAATGTTTTCAAATGCCATCCACCTCTTTGCAGACACGATTTATAGCTTAAAGAAGAAAAAAATATAAATATTAGGCAGTTTACAATTAATGACAGCTATCTACGAGACCAGCACCGTAAAATGTTAATTACCAAATCTGTCCATGAAATATGATTGTCACTATTTCTCGTAAGTTTTAGAATTCAGTAGGCGAAACTGTACTTACTACGGCTATCGTTGTTCCAAGTTGTTTGTTATGCTATCTGACTGTATTTGTAGTACTTTTTCTTTTTTCTCTATACCATTGCTCATGATTGTCTGAATCTGAATAATAACTACAAATATTAAAATAATTTAAAATATTTCGTGAGTTTCATCAGTGGTTTTGAATCTTCTTATGATCGTCAGCTTCAGATCGTGCGTACAGAAGTTTTACGTACAGTGTCTGAAAGTATAGTGACCGTTGCTTTACCGTGACCAAGGTTTCACCCTGAGTGGTTGTTACTGTGCAAAGTTTGACACATATTTAAGTTAATTACTTACTAAGAAAGACATTTATGCTAATATCCCACTAACAGCTTTCATTGGCATGGCCTCTTCATCAAAGAGCTTTGGATCATGTATTTCGTCGAATAAAATTTACTGCTTTATAAAACATTGTCGCATCGGGGAAGCACCGAACATGTTCTGTACACTTACGTGAACTAAAAAGAACTACGTTTAAACACAACGTTTTGACTGAATATAGAGCGTGTAATAGCAGTGAGGGCTAAAATGTTGAAAGAACGTCCCTTATACCTGATACAAGGAATAGCATATTTGATGTCCACGTGTGTATTATGATTTAATGTTAAGACAAATTACGTAAATAAGAGGCTTCATTATTACACATCTTGTTAGCTAAGAGCGCCAGACAAATTCACCCAAGTTTCAGTGATGTTATTCGTGTATTTAAGAAAAAGAGTGGGAGAAATATTGGGTAATTTGATTGCTTGTTCACGGAAGATCAGCAGGAAAAACTGTGTGTGTGTGTGTGTGTGTGTGTGTGTGTGTGTGTGTGTGTGTGTGTTTGTAAACTCAGCTGAATTACTGATGTGACGTATCACCCGTTATCATCTACGATCAATGTCTGCTTTCGGACTTTGTATCCTGGGAAGAGCGATAACAGACTGGATCTGTTATCAACAGACAGTGGTTAAACTTCTAGTGCATACACTCTCTCAGGGCGAATACAGATCTGGTCAATTATTGCTTGGACCACGTCTTCGCGTGTTGCGAACACAGTCTGTTTTCAACGCTTCCACCATCAACAGGCGCCTCGTAGACTGTACCCTTGTTTGATGACTATTTTTGCTGCCCGCTACGTTTGAATGCCCTAAATCAAAGGAAATACAGGGGAGGAATGTGTCCCACCCTTAGATAAGCATTCCACAACAAAAAAGGAGATGAAGTCCTGGGTTGAGCTACAGACATCTGAATTTAGTTATAACCAGCGGTACGTTAACTTACATTGGCACCAAACATGTTGAAGCAATGGCTGAGCCATTAGACTCGTGTCAAGTATTATCTGAGCTCAAATTCGCATCCAGGTCTTTATTTTCCGTGCTTTCCTGACATCATGTGAATCAAATGGAGGATTAATCCCCTCAATACAGCCTAATCTTTTCAGTTCGTCTTACCTCTCCTTCCCATCTCTTAGCAACATAAATACCAGCCTGTTTGTAGTGCATTGTTTTAGAAGGTAGGGAGAGATCATCACAAACATAGATGTCTTCTTTTTTATTTACGTTTCAGTCCGTTAAATATTTAAGCCTTAACTTCCTTCCTTCAGACAATATCACATCATCCGATAGTGCATCTGCATCACGTAGGGGCAGTCAAATGAAAATCTAGTATCCGCTTCAGTGGGGCCATGGAATGGCTGCATTCAAAAGTAATCATCACACCTGTTCAGACATTTACCCGACTGGGAGACGAGGTGATCAATTCCTGTTTCGTAGAATGCGGTCGGCAGCTAACGGATCCACACCTGCACCTATTCTTGCAGTTCCTCGTCCGACTGGAACCGACGTCCACGCATGTATTTCTTCATGTGAAAATCACACGTTGAATTATCGCGGCTGTACGGATGGTCAAATTCAAATGGCTCTGAGCACTATTGGACTTAACTTCTGTGGTCATCATTCCCCTAGAACATAGAACTACTTAAACCTAACTAACCTAAGGACATCACACACATCCATGCCCGAGGCAGATTCGAACCTGCGACCGTAGCGGTCGTGCGATTCCAAACTGTAGCGCCTAGAGCTGTACGGATGTTGTTGCTGTATAATCCAACCAAATCGCTGGAATGTAGGGGTGGGCGTAAAGTGCAACATGATGATTCAATCCGACTGCATTCCCTGGCGTCGTGAATTCTACGTCGTTTCTTCATAGTGCTGAGCGTTGATTGTGGTTTCATGCTCGAGAAACTCTACGTGCAGAGCGTCCCTGCAGTCAAAGAAGATGGTTATCACGACCTTACCGGGACTCGTGCGAACAGCTTCGGATTTCCTTGGCGAGGAGATGTGGTTCAAATGGTTCAAACGGCTCTGAGCACTATGGGACGTAACTTCTGAGGTAATCAGTCCCCTAGAACTTAGAACTACTTAAACCTAACTAACCTAAGGACATCAAAAACGTCCAAGCCCGAGGAATTGCCCTGTTGCACGACAACGCCCGCTTCCACATTGCCAATCTGACGAAGGCTACGCTTCAGCGATTTGGATGGGAAACACTGCAGCATCCTCCGTACAGCTTGTATACTTCATGTGACTTCCAAGTCTTTGGCGATCTAAAGAAAGACATGCGTGAACGTCACTTCGAATCGGGCAAGGAAGTACAAGAGTGAGTGCGGTTGTCGATCCGTCAGAGGTCGATAGCGTTCTACAAACAGGAATTTATCGTCTCGTCTCCCAGTGGGGTGATTACTTTTGAGCGGAATCATCCCATGGACCGCCGGCCGGGGTGGCCAAGAGGTTCTAGGCACTACAGTCTGGAACCGCGCGACCGCTACGGTCGCAAGCTCTAATCCTGCCTCAGGCATGGATATGTGTGATGTCCTTACTGGAGTTAAGTTAAAGTAGTTCTAAGTTCTAGGGAACTGATGACCTCAGATGTTAGGTCCCATAGTGCTCAGAGCCATTCCATGGACCCGCTGTGGTGGGTGTCTAGTTTTCATTTGACAGCCACTCATATGGACCACCGTAAAAAGATTCGGAGTTCCTTTAGGAAGTTGAACCAAAATGCTGTGATTAGTAGACATTGCAGACTAATGCTGGCGGTGAGCAGTTCCTGAAATTCCAGGATTCGAGCCGGCTACTGCCAAGTCGAGCAACGTCACTTTCGGACGGCCTCGGTCCCGCAGCTGGTCGAAATGAGGGCTGCTGAACACTAATTAGGGCCAGAGTTCTAAGAATAGACGTCCGGTTCCCGACGACACACAAGCGTGTACGCAGCCTGCTCTCCCGCTACTCCCTAATTACACGAGGAGACAGTTTCCTCGAGAGCGCGCTGACAGTTGCGAACTGTCTCGGAAGCGGTCTTCCGCCACATCACGTGACCCGCCGTGGGCCGCCCACTGCGGCGCGCACGTGCGGCCTGGTGCTGCCTGCCCTTGTAAAGCGGCGCTTTGGCACAGAGCCACGCGGCCGCTGACTCACGGCGCCGGACAACCCGCTCTGCCGGCGACCGGTCAGTTCCTTTCCTCCTACCCGGCTGGCGCCCAGCCACAATGTTAAGCGGGGAACACTCGGCGTCTTACGCACTGCAGTGATGTAAGTGTCAATACAGCGCCCACACTGCCAGAAAAAGAAGCCCACGAATAGAGAGCTGGCTACTTATGTGCTTCACCGAGCATGTTTATCATTCGGGAGAAAGCAGAATTTCATGAGCTTACAACACTGTATGAGAGAAGTTGTGGCTGCGGCAGCCCTAACCAGTAAGTCTCACTCGACAAAAGTGTTGCTTTGAAAACCCACAGTGATTTACTGGCTATGATCATTGTAAGCGCTAAGGATTGGAGAGCATTCTTATCAGTGTAGTTTTCTACAGTAAACACTCGATTATGTTATTTTTTGTGTCTAACGATTTCCATTTGACAATCCAAAGTAGCCCATGGAGTGAACTTTGTCCTAATGGTGCGTCTTAAGAAATCGAGCACCACGATACATGAGACGCTCGTAGACTACTAGTGGTATAGTCCTGCTCTGCTGGTAGGAGCCTCACATTTACGATGACCAAAACTTAGTGGACAGAAATATGGGGTGCTCCCAGACTTGGCGTTTATGAGTTCTTGAACTATGCTGGGGACATTTTCAGTGATGTTTCTGAATGAGTGGAGGACATTTTACCTCAAAAAACGAAATCAGGATAGGTAGTGAAGTTCGATGCTGGTATCAGTAGTGCAGTCGACGCTCTGACTCAGCCTAAAGTCCTTCCATTGTGGTGAGGACAGTTCATTTCAGGATATTACTGTAAAAGAATCGTTGCTTCACACATTCTGTTTCATAACAGGATGCACCGTCAAGCTGATACAAACGAACATCGTATCCGAACTGTTGCCAAACTATACCCAGTACACAGTGATGTAAAACATGTTCCTATCCTTCCACATTTACTACCTTAGAATGTCTACCTAGTTATCTGATTGGTTACGTGGTTTCCTACCATGCAGTGGGCCCGGGTTCGATTCCCAGACGGGTTGAAGATTGTTTCCGTTCGTGGACTGAATGTTGTGTTATCATCATCAAATGGCATCACCTGAAATGAGTCTTGCAACTCGGAGGCCAAAATTTCCCGGATGGGGCCTCCCGGCCTTTAATGCCACATTTAATTTACTTAGAAGTAAGTGTCATAGGTGTAGTGGTGAAGCTTAAATTATTTATACAGCCAAGGCCACCGGTGCAAATGGTATACCAGTTAGATTTATTTCCGAGTATGCTGATAAATAGCTCCATACTTAGCAATCATATATAACCATTCTCTCGTCGAAAGATCCGTACCTAACGACTACAAATACCTGAGAAAGAAAATAGCAATAATCCGCTGAATTACAGACCCATATCACCAACGTTGATTCGCAGCAGGATTTGTGGTCATACAGTGTGTTTGAACACGAGGAATGACCTCGAAGAAAACGATTTATTGACCGATAGCGAAAGAGGATTAAAAAAAATATCGTTTCTGTGAAACACAACTAGCTCTTTAGTCTCATTAAGTAATGAGTCTTTTAGACAGGAAATATCAAATTGATTACATACTTTCAGATTTCTTGAACGTTTGTGACATCTTTACTCAAAAGCGACTTCTAATTGGAGTCCGTTCATATGGACTATTTTCTGAGTTGTGCGACTGGATTAGTGATTTCCTGTCACAGGAAACATGTCGAGTAAGAAGTCATATCTGACATTCCCCTGAAGGCGTGTTGTAGGAGCTCTGCTGTTTCTGACGTACATAAACCATTTAAGACTTAATCTGAGCACTCCTCATATAGTGTTTCCAGATGCTGTTGTCATTTAACCTCTTGTAAGACCATCATGTGATCAAAACAAACTGCAAAATAATTTAGACACGATATCAGTATGGTGCAAAATGTAGCAATTGACTGTAAATAATGAAAAGTGCGGAGTCATCAACTGAATACCGAAAAGAATCAGCTAAATATCTGGTATACGATAAATCACACAGCCGGCCGCGGTTGTCTCACTGTTCTAGGCGTGCAGTCCGGAACCGAGAGACCGCTACGGTCGCAGGTTCGAATCCTGCCTCGGGCATGGATGTGTGTGATGTCCTTAGGTTAGTTAGGTTTAAGTAGTTCTAAGTTCTAGGGGACTGATGACCACAGCAGTTGAGTCCCATAGTGCTCAGAGCCATTTGAGCCATTTGATAAATCACACAAATCTAAATGCTGTGAATTGATCTGAACACGTAGTGATTACAGTTACGTGTAAGTTAAATTGGAACGATCACATGGATTAAATTTTTGGAAAGCGAACCAAAGAGTGCGAATTATCGGCAGAACACTTATAACATGCAACAGCTCAACTAAAGAGACTACATACACTAACTACACTTGTCCATCCTCTTCTGGAGTATTGCTGCGTGGTATGGAATCCGTATCACATACGATTAACGGAAGAGATCGAAAAAGTTCGAAGAAGGGCAGCTCGGTTTCTATTATCGGGTAACAGGGGAGGGACAGATAGAGGAATTTGGGTGACACTCATCAGAACAAGGGCTTTTTCGGTGCCACAAGACCTTCTCATGAAATTTCAGTCTCCAACTTTGTCCTCCGCACGCAAAAATATTTTGTTCGAAGGAAACGAAATGCCTACAGCTGTCCTTCTGATATTTATTTTGTTGCATCCAGTTTCGGCGATATAATGCGCTTTCTTCAGGCTCTAGTTGATGCGGAAGGGGTTGACACGATCCCTATATATATATCGCATCAGTGGCCAGCGTAACTGGTTATGCACACTATCTGAAAACTTTGGTGTCAGCACTCTAACCATCAACTCAACTTGATTGTTAGACGGCATGCATGCAATGGCAAGAGTGGTGTTTCGGGGCTCTCTTTAGCAGGTTTCCTACATCTTGTTCTACGTGTTCTGGTGATACTGTGACATGACAATACATATAGTAGTTTAGATGATACATCGGACACGGGAGGAGGGATTTAAGATATCTCGCAAAGCAAAAAACTACTCTAGTAATCTGATACACATCTTCCTGACTAAAGAGTATGTATTAAGCTCTGTTAAGTCACGTCTACTCCCAAACGAGCTTAATAACAATAATATACCTGATGGAATTAAACACATATTGCAAAGTGCTCATTCGAAGGAGAAGAAAAAGGAAAAAGAAATACTGGCCTGCATTAAAGAACCATTAATTGTCAGCTATAGAACTGGCGTATTATACCGCCGTTTTTGAACGTAGGCATTCTTCGACAGAATTAAAACATCATATTATCCCTCAGCAGAGTGCTATATTTGTACGTTAACGGGTTTGACAAAATAGCATTTGATGCAGGGACCTAGGTGCATGTAAATGAAGCTGTCGCTTATAAACAGCTTAAAATCGTCATTACAGTTCAATTATGCTTTTGGTAGGGAAGTAAACACTATATAATAACTACGGGGTAGTCTTTCAAACCGAACTAACGTGGAATGACTGTATGTGGAAGGGTAATTCACCCACAAAAGATGAAATGACTTTTTAGGTGTTTGTTGTCAGCCTGTGTTCCTTATCAAGTTGGATTAATAGCAAATCAAACGAGGAACGGCACGCATGCAGTACTATAGTCGTAGCAGGATAATAAACTGACGGCTCTGTCTTGGTTACTGCAAAAGTGTTTTACTGCTGGATATCCGAGGAATGTGTCGTGGTCGATATATGTATTAGTTACTCGCCCACAAGTCTCACGAAGTTACGAGTGTTTTACCGACAATCATTCTTTCCATGTGAATGGAATATGAAAGTGGTTTAAATGACCAATGTACTTCCACCAACAGCTGTAGGGTAGTATGCTGTATGTTAACCGGGGACCTAGAAATGGCGGAGAGGCTACGTCCCCGCTGCAGCCGCAGTGGTCCACAACCCCACGCGACTACTGCAGTCCACTTCACCCCTCCGCCGCCTCACAACGAAGCCAAGGTTACTGTGTGGTTCTGCCCCCGGTGGACCCTAGAGAGAGCGTCTCACACCAGACGGCTGTAACCCCTATGTTTGCGTGGTAGAGTAATGGTGGTGTACGCGTACGTGGAGAACTTGTTTGCGCAGCAATCGCCGACATAGTGTAACTGAGGCGGAATAATGGGGACCAGCCCGCATTCGCCGAGGCAGAAGGGTAGTATGTTAGTGTGACGCATTTCGATATACACGCTAGCGTCGTCTGTGGTTATTCTAAGAACTAATAGTGTAACAATATAACGGTCGCAAATATCACCCGCATGTTACTTTCGGACTTCAACACATTAACTGAGGTCAACTTGTAAGTATTTACAATAAAAATACGCTTCTGTTACTAGTAATTTTCTAGATTGATTCCACGAGTCGTTTCGCAGCTTAAAGCTTCATGTTCAGGTTTCACCAACTGCAAGCAAGAGGAAGAGCTTCTAATGTTCAAGTACTAATGAATTGACGTAGTAAAACGAAACCTACGGTAGTGGAAAATGGTGCACTCACAAAATTTGGGGAGGGTTCCAGCCAGAAACGAAATTCAATAAAACTGTAAATAACCACAGGGCCCACCTGGACAGCTCGACACGGAAGTGAGAGGTGCAGACGGCCCAGAAGCCTGCTGACCGCGGCGGCGGTAGCGACTGACGTAGGAACCAATGAGGTGAGGAATCGCAGTAGACAGCCGCAAAAGAGTGGGTAACGGGGGTTGACTGGACCGTCCGCTTACTCAAGTGTGGTTCACAAGATCGATACAAACTAGTACTACAAATATAAGAATAATAACACACAAACATAGGGAATAGGCAAAATTGCCTAAAAGCCAACGTAGCAGAGTGCATCAGAATTAAGCGATATAAGATAAAAATGCAACTAAAAAATAGTTACAAGCGATATATAAAAATACATCTAAATACTGAGCAATAACACGACAAGAGGTGAGTTGTGGTAGGAGAATGATGCAAACTGTTAAGACTAGTACCCCTGTAACTGAGTCGTTCTTACATAACGAAAAGTCCTAGTGTAAAAAACTTAGGCAGGTTTAAAACGATAAACGCAACAGGAATAACAATGTACACATACACTCCCGGATATGGAAAAAAGAACACATTGACACCGGTGTGTCAGACCCACCATACTTGCTCTGTACACTGCGAGAGGGCTGTACAAGCAATGATCACACGCACGGCACAGCGGACACACCAGGAACCGCGGTGTCGGCTGTCGAATGGCGCTAGCTGCGCAGCATTTGTGCACAGCCGCCGTCAGTGTCAGCCAGTTTGCCGTGGCAGACGGAGCTCCATCGCAGTCTTTAACACTGGTAGCATGTCGCGACAGCGTGGACGTGAACCGTATGTGCAGTTGACAGACTTTGAGCGAGGGCGAATAGTGGGCATGCGGGAGGCCGAGTGGACGTACCGCCGAATTGCTCAACACTTGGGGCGTGAGGTCTCTACAGTACATCGATGTTGTCGCCAGTGGTCGGCGGAAGGTGCACGTGCCCGTTGACCTGGGATCGGACCGCAGTGACGCACGGATGCACGCAAAGACCGTAGGATCCTACGCAGTGCCGTAGGGGACCGCACCACCACTTCCCAGCAAATTAGGGACACTGTTGCTCCTGGGGTATCGGCGAAGACCATTCGCAACCATCTCCATGAAGCTGGGCTACGGTTCCGCACACCGTTAGGCCGTCTTCCGCTCACGCCCCAACATCGTGCAGCCCGCCTCCAGTGGTGTCGCGACAGGCGTGAATGGAGGGACGAATGTGTCGTCTTCAGCGATGAGAGTCGCTTCTGCCTTGGTGCCAATGATGGTCGTATGCGTGTTTGGCGCCGTGCAGGTGAGCGCCACAATTAGGACTGCATACGACCGAGGCACACAGGGCCAACACCCGGCATCATGGTGTGGGGAGCGATCTCCTACACTGGCCGTACACCTCTGGTGATCGACGAGGGGACACTGAATAGTGCACGGTACATCCAAACCGTCATCGAACCCATCGTTCTACCATTCCTAGACCAGCAAGGGAACTTGCTGTTATAAACAGGACAATGCACGTCCGCATGTATCCCGTGCCACCCAACGTGCTCTAGAAGGTGTAAGTCAACTACCCTGGCCAGCAAGATCTCCGGATCTGTCCCCCATTGAGCATGTTTGGGACTGGATGAAGCGTCGTCTCACGCGGTCTGCACGTCCAGCACGAACGCTGGTCCAACTGAGGCGCCAGGTGGAAATGGCATGGCAAGCCATTCTACAGGACTACATCCAGCATCTCTACGATCGTCTCCATGGGAGAATAGCAACCTGCATTGCTGCGAAAGGTGGATATACACTGTACTAGTGCCGACATTGTGCATGCTCTGATGCCTGTGTCTATGTGTCTGTGGTTCTGTTAGTGTGATCATGTGATGTATCTGACCCCAGGAATGTGTCAATAAAGTTTCCCCTTCCTGGGACAATGAATTCACGGTGTTCTTATTTCAATTTCCAGGAGTGTATAAGACAGCACTTCGTATCTGCACAGCACCAAGTGTAACAAAAATAAGCGAGTTGCTAAAGGGCTGTACACTAGGATTGGGAAAAGTGAGTAAAGAAAGTAAGCCTACATATAGTAAATAGGATCCCTGTGATTGGTGTATAATGGAATTAAAGCAACGACAGAGTCGGTGATATGAAATAACATAAACCACTTTAGGTACATGGAACGTCACCAATAAGACACAAAATGTAATAATACATAGTCGTAAGTGCACGGGGCAGTTAATGAAAGTCAACGTGATGGAACGCATGACAATCAAAAGCCAAAATATAAATCTGTAGCAAGAACCGGGGGTACTGATGGTGTACACAACGTATGTCCAAAAACGGAGCAATAAGACGACGATAGTTGAAGGGTGGAAAAGATTGCAACCACTGAGATCGATAATCTTGTATGGTCTCGTCTTTAGAACCCATAGACAAGTTCTTAGTATAAAACGTTTGGTCAAGATACAATTCATACACTCAACAGAAATGTCAACGTAGACCTATAAAACAGAACGGTGCATCACATAGCACCAACTGTTTAAAAAGGTAGAGGTAAAAGAGCTCTGAGCTAGAACCATGGCATGCCGATAATGGTTCAAATGGATGTGAGCACTATGAGACTAAACATCTGAGGTAATCAGCCCCCTAGAACTTAGAATTAGGTAAACCTAACTAACCTAAGGGCGTCACACACATCCGTGCATGAGGCAGGATTCGAACCTGGGACCGCAGCAGTCGCGCAGTTCCGGACTGAAGCGCCTAGAACCGTTCGGCCATCACGGCCGGCGGCATGCCAGTAAAGAAGCTATGTTTACATACACGGGATAAGCACATTGAAATTCGGGTACAGCAGCACCAATGTGACGACAGTCATTAAAATAAAATAACATTTATTTATTTACACGTCAAGTTCAGTAGGACCAAGATGAGGAGGAACTCTTCAAGGTCATGGAACGCCTGTCAGTACACGTAATTACAATATAAAAGTAAAACAGATAAAAACAAAATGTTTATGAACTCAAAAGAAGTCAGTTCATAAGTTTAAGTAAACGAAGCTCATATTACATACACGAGAGTGTCAATGATAAAACAATCTATTCGCTAATAATTTTAGCTTATCAACATCATAGTATGTTTGTATTGTGCGTGTATTTAACAAGGGACCTAGAAACGACGGAGAGGCTTCGTAGCCCTCAGTGGTTCACAATAGGCCACAGCGGTCCACCCATCCGATCGCCGCCCCACCACACCGATTCCAGGGTTATTGTGCGGTTGGGCCCCGGGTGGAGAACCCCCCCCCCCCCCCCCCTCCGGACCACCCTCGGCCCGGGAACGTCTCATACCAGACGAGTGTAACCTCAAAAATGCAGGGTAGAGTAATTATGGTGTACGCATACGTAACTGAGGCGGAGTAAGGGGAGCCAACGCGCATTCACCGAGGCAGATGGAAAACCGCCTTAAAAGCCATCCTCAAGCTGGCCGGCACATCGGACCTCGACACAAATCCGCCGGGTGCACTCGTGCTGGGGACCGGCACACCCTCCTGCTGGGGAAGCAGCGCGTTAGACCGCACGGCTAGCCGGGCGGGCCAGCATCCTAGTATTTTAGCGTTAGAAGCCCCTCGTCTTGTTCACAGTTGGCAGCGCGTGAAGGTGAAGCTTAAAGCTTCGAAACCCATCGTTTAACGAATTTAGAAAATTACTAGCAGATAAAGCTGATTTTATCCTATAAATATTTTCCTCAGCTGCGAATGTTCACCTAATCAGATATTTTGCACCTTGTAAGTACTGGGTTGGTTTCTAAATAAATAATAGCACTACACATAGGCATACTGGCCATGTGGGAGGAAAAGTTATATGCCACTCTAGATGGAATACGATATCATTGTGAGCCCACTCTCGAACGGCAGGTGGTGGTGGTGGTGGTGGTGGTGGTGGTGGTGGTGGTGGTGGTGGTGGCGGTGAGAGGAGGGGGTGGAGGTGGGGAGGAGGTGCTGTGAACAATGCTTTGATTAAAACAGTGAATATTTCCCTCCTCATGCAGTATCTCTGAATTGTGCGTGACCGTGGCTTACCTGCGAAGAATCTGTATCAATGTAAATGTGATCTGACGTATAGTGCCTGAATCTCTGACACAATCAGCATCGTATTATGTAGACATACCCTACATGAACAAAAAATGCGATATACACTCCTGGAAATTGAAATAAGAACACCGAGAATTCATTGTCCCAGGAAGGGGAAACTTTATTGACACATTCCTGGGGTCAGATACATCACATGATCACACTGACAGAACAACAGACACATAGACACAGGCAACAGAGCATGCACAGTGTCGGCACTAGTACAGTGTATATCCACCTTTCGCAGCAATGCACGCTGCTATTCTCCCATGGAGACGATCGTAGAGATGCTGGATGTAGTCCTGTGGAACGGCTTGCCATGCCACTTCCGCCTGGCGCCTCAGTTGGACCAGCGTTCGTGCTGGACGTGCAGACCGCGTGAGACGACGCTTCATCCAGTCCCAAACATGCTCAATGGGGGAGAGATCCGGCGATCTTGCTGGCCAGGGTAGTTGACTTACACCTTATAGACCACATTGGGTGGCACGGGATACATGCGGACGTGCATTGTCCTGTTGGAACAGCAAGTTCCCTTGCCGGTCTAGGAATGGTAGAACGATGGGTTCGATGACGGTTTGGATGTACCGTGCACTATTCAGTGTCCCCTCGACGATCACCAGGTGTACGGCCAGTGTAGGAGATCGCTCCCCACACCATGATGCCGGGTGTTGGCCCTGTGTGCCTCGGTCGTATGCAGTCCTGATTGTGGCGCTCACCTGCACGGCGCCAAACACGCATACGACCATCATTGGCACCAAGGCAGAAGCGACTCCCATCGCTGAAGACGACACGTCTCCATTCGTCCCTCCATTCACGCCTGTCGCGACACCACTGGAGGCGGGCTGCACGATGTTGGAGCGTGAGCGGAAGACGGCCTAACGGTGTGCGGGACCGTAGCCCAGCTTCATGGAGACGGTTGCAAATGGTCCTCGCCGATACCCCAGGAGCAACAGTGTCCCTAATTTGCTGGGAAGTGGTGGTGCGGTCCCCTACGGCACTGCATAGGATCCTACGGTCTTGGAGTGCATCCGTGCGTCGCTGCGGTCCGGTCCCAGGTCGACGGGCACGTGCACCTTCCGCCGACCACTGGCGACAACATCGATGTACTGTGGAGACCTCACGCCCCACGTGTTGAGCAATTCGGCGGTACGTCCACCCGGCCTCCCGCATGCCCACTATACGCCCTCGCTCAAAGTCCGTCAACTGCACATACGGTTCACGTCCACGCTGTCGCGGCATGCTACCAGTGTTAAAGACTGCGATGGAGCTCCGTATGCCACGGCAAACTGGCTGACACTGACGGCGGCGGTGCACAAATGCTGCGCAGCTAGCGCCATTCGACGGCCAACACCGCGGTTCCTGGTGTGTCCGCTGTGCCGTGCGTGTGATCATTGCTTGTACAGCCCTCTCGCAGTGTCCGGAGCAAGTATGGTGGGTCTGACACACCGGTGTCAATGTGTTCTTTTTTCCATTTCCAGGAGTGTATTTCTCGTGAAACCCTATTGGACAAATTTAAAAGAAAAGTAAGGCTCTGATCTGCTGGACAGCTCTACAACAATGCTGGAATCGTATTATATCGCTAGAAAAAAGATTTAATATTTCGTGTAACTGAAGACCCTAATCGAAAATGTGGATGTTCAGTCTGTAAATACGTGTGGTGTGTGTGTGTGTGTGTGTGTGTGTGTGTGTGTGTGTGTGTGCCAGACAACTCCACTCCTCATGTTACTGAACAATAATTCGCTTCCATCTTGAGAGAAAAATGTTTTTAAAATAACAATCACTACGCACATAAGGAAGAAGATATGCACCATAGAATTAGAGAATAATAAAAGTCTCAGTTTTATAGATCTTATGATAACGACAGAAGATGCCTCACTGACGCTGGATATCCGTTGTAAATGTACGGCCACTGACACTATTATCAGTAACGATTCGACAGGAGATGCCTCAGTGACGCTGGATATCCGTTGTAAATGAACGGCCACTGACACTGTTATCAGTAATGACTACTCATCGCCGGCCCCGGTAGCCGTGAGGTTCTGGCACTGCAGTCCGGAACCGCGGGACTGCTACGGTCGCAGGTTCGAATCCTGCCTCGGGCATGGATGTGTGTGATGTCCTTAGGTTAGTTAGGTTTAAGTGGTTCTACGTTCTAGGGGACTGATGACCTAAGATGTTGAGTCCCATAGTGCTCAGAGCCATTTGAACCATTTTTTTGACTATTCATCCATTGGCACACAAGTGCGAATATTTTCATTCAGTGTATAATAGATTAACCAAGCCATGTCTCTGCACCTTAAGTAAGGTTATTCAGATTCCTTCATGAGTGTCATTCAGAAATGAGTCTTCGGGACAAAAGATCTTCACTGTACTGTAGCCTCAGAAAAAACACTTTATGCTTCCATCTCTTATTTAGGGAAGTGAAATTGTAGATTTCTTTTGATGAATAAACTGTTCAATATTACAGATCAGGCGTCTATGAAATTAAATGTGGTTAATGTGACTCTACTTACGTGTTGACAAACTAACGGAACGTGAAGTTCCATAAAACAAATGGTATCACATACGTCTCTAAGCGTATACAAGCTTCCTGGAGGGATGCAAATTAGCGCATACGATCTGCTCGAATACTTACGGGAAAGAAAGTAGTAGAACCATCGTTATTCATTTTTTAATCATGACGATAAGCGATTTTACCAGTAGATGGCTCTCGAATTAATGTTTGCTACTAAGTATCGGAATACTTCTGAGTGAATAGTCTGTAGGACAATCGCGAGCGTTGTTGGACTATCCAGCTGCTTGGGAGAAACTACAAGAAGTTCTCAAGGCAGAGCACTTTCGGTGCGCTCGGGAAAAACTACTCTGTGTGACCAATAGAATCAGTAGGAGCACAGTGGAGGCAAGGACACCAACAAGGTCTAGAGAAAGCATTTTTTTGGTCATAGACTACCACACTTCTCATGGCAGTTATCACTTTAAACTAAAATCATTTGGCAATTCACTGACACTTGGGTAAACATTAGCGCAAGTGTCCTAATCGGCACCCATCTTGCCCATAAATTATGGTAATTATTATAATAGTTATAGCCGTTTAATTACGTTCTACATAAACAAAACATGGGCACAAGTGAGAGGCTTGTTTACGTAAAGACGTTGAGGCATGTTGGTGGTTTATTTGCGTAAGAAGACAGTGGACTCTTGTTCTGAAACATACATACCTCGAATTGTCACCAGTTCTTGTCGCTAAAATCAGAATGACTCCAGTGGCATAAACTGTTCACTGCAAGTTTGTTCAGTTTTTCAGAAAACATATCCTGTTACACCGTACATCAAAAACATACTTGTGAGCTCCTGTTCCAGTCCCGACAATCAGTAATTAAAGTGTGGTAAGCTCCATCATCGACATATCGCATGAGCGTGAGAAATTTTCCAAGGTGACACTATCAACGTCAAGTGTTTGTTTCTTACGAAAGATAAGCAGTTTGCAAACACGGGCCTCAAACGCATCAATCATTCATTACTTCAGTCCTCCTGAAGTATTCATGCCAACCATCATTTTTTAACACACTATGTACATATACAGTATCTCTATGAATTATACATTTGTAGCTGCCAGATCAGTGACAAGTCATTCGATTACAAAACGTAAGTCACATACCGCCATATCTTGTTTAACATGTTACGGCTGTTCTGAGTACTACGCTCTGTAAAAAACTCACTGATAATAATGAAAATATTTATATAGTTGGAGTTGGTGCTGTTCGCCGGTTTTTGGTGAAAAGGTTAGTTTAGATTGAATAGTTAACTCGACCCACCACGTGCTACGGCATGAAAATGCCAGCTTAATGGAGCGGCCCCAGAGATGTGTCAGGTTTGAATATTTGGCTACGTTTTTCGTCATAGGGCACCAGCTCACACCTGTAAGAAATTCAGTTTTCAAGCTGAAATAAAATATAAAATACAATGCAGGCAGGTATTGTGCTGAAATTTAAAATATTGAGTCACTCACATTGATTTATAATTTGAACAAGTAGTTTTTCTGCTGTTTTTCACGAATTGTCTACAGTATATTGACTAAACACATAAAATGCAAAAATGGTTCAAATGGCTCTGAGCACTATGCGACTTAACTGCTGAGGTCATCAGTCACCTAGAAGTTAGAACTAATTAAACCTAACTAACCTAAGGACATCACACACATCTATGCCCGAGGCAGGATTCGAACCTGCGACCGTAGCGGTCACGCGGCCCCAGACTGAAGCCCCTAGAACCGCACGGCCACATCAGCCGGCCCATAAAATGGAGACAGAGGGGCTTTTACATAGGTGCCGCCGTTAATGAGTATTGATATGTCACAATCACGGCCCTCGACAGTCTATTCACAGTTAACAAAACACATTGTTGTCTGCTGTCCTGAACCACTATACTGCTCCCAGCTTGATCGTTTTCGAACGTCGCTAGATCTACCAACCCAATACTACCGCCAGATGGGCGTCGCTCCCACTCAACTCCCAAAGGTGGCCGCCCTATGCACCGTCGAAACGACTGCCTAGCTCAAAACAATGTCTGACAAAAAAATTACTAATAATACAAAAACACATATGATACATTAAAAAATATTGAACTTTTTCTGGCAATAAAAATTTAGGGTTCAATTTTTTTGTATCCGTCACCGTTTTTTCACAAATAATGTTCTTGTGGGCTTGATTTTGCATTTCCCGGATTTTTGATACTAAACATAAATAAACAAATAAAAACACATACTTACTTACTCACCTACCTCTTTAAATTTTAGAATGCTGCCGCTAGTTTCGTCTCTTTAAACTTATTTATTACCAAAAACACAGTTACTCTCCATCGATCCCATAGTCCGACCTCTCATTGAAAAATGGTACATATTCTGCTAAATCGGCTATGATTGCTCGATGCAGCTCTGTTATATATTGATATATGATGTCCGAAAAAACCGATACCATCAGTGACCGTGGAGCTCGTTGGAATAAAATTACAATTAAATCAATACAATGAAATGAATACCCTCAGCTGTATACAGGCGTTGATTTACGTCAACGGGGACAGTTGAAGTTGTGTTCCTTGACCGGGACTCGAACCCGGGATCTCCTGCTCACATGGCAGAAGCTCTATCCATACTTTTTTTTTGTTCGTTATAGTTCGTTTCGTTTGGTCTGGGCGGACGTCACAAAACATCCGTTCAAGTTGATCGTTGATTCCTTGACCCAGTTTTTTTAATTCCAGAGAGCACGCAGCCCTCTGATCGAACAACGTGCCGGCTTTTTCCCAACTTATTGGCTCTGAGCACTACGGGACTTAACTTCTGAGATCATCAGTCCCCTAGAACGTAGAACTACTTTAACTAAACTAAGGGCATCGCCTAGAACCGCTCGGCCACTTCGGCCGGCGCAGAGTAACTATTCACACTGCACAGTTCCAGTTTTTGTTATTTTCTGGCTGAAAGTTCCACTATTTCGCAAGAATTTTGAATTCCGAAGAAAGTATTTAGTAGTTGCCATAGATGACAGCAGATGTTAAAGAGTACAAACGACTCTTCAGCTAATTCAAGTGTCTGCTTCCTTAGTGGTCCGATCTGTTGGTAGGATGACAGGGGGCATTGGTGGGGTACCCAGAAACGGTGGCTGACATCACTTGTATCTCTCCATGGGCCTCGTACTTGAGACTACGTAACATGCCTGCGTATCTTATCTTTCGCATAACAGATGTTGAGACAGTGACAATCCCTACTTGAATTGATTTCTGATTACTGTAATCTCGAACGAGTCGGTATTGATCACATGGTAACAAGGTCTTCTGCACGTCACATCAAGTGATAATCGTTCTTTTTTCTTATCTCCAACTGTTGTTTCCCGTATTTCTTTGCCAGGGAAGTACCTAGGTCGACATCAGTGTCAGAGCTACACTGAAAAAGAGTACGTAGATTTACAGTACTTCTTAGACTCCGTGTTGCAACATTAGCTAACAACGCTAACAGCAGGTAACTACCCGTGCCCTAGGCTCCACCGAAAAGACAGATCAGATTTAAAGTACGTTCTTGTCAGGTGGTGTGTCGCAACATTAGCTAATAACGTATCGACTGCTCTGTCAATCTTATAGTGACACACAACAAAGACAGCCATACCCGTTTATGGTAAACATTGTGTTAAGCCGCACTGGTGTCCAATAACATTGTAGTGCCATGAAGACAGCATGCAAAAATGCCAAATTTCCGTGCGAGGATATGCAAAGAATCAGCATTCGAGCGCATAGTAGGAAGACTGACCCCTTCCTCTTTAAGTATATAAACGAAGTTTATGTAGCGTTTGTTTGCGAGACTTCTGAGAAATGGATAGAGACACGTTAATAGTTGCTCATTGGAGCTGTAACATATCGTCTGAAGCAATTTTGTTGATTAATATTATAATAAATATTTTATTCTTGCCTCGTATTTTATGAATCATCCGATTGCAGTGCACTATGTAGTGAACTGTCGTTAAGTTGTTTATCGTGTGGTATGACTTATACGAACACATGTTTGTAGGGCGTTCAGCCGCATCAAGTGGTTAAAATCCCACGGCTGTTCGGGCGAGTTTTCTTCGGCCAGTTTCGTGTGATAACCGACCGTCGTTTCAAACTGAAGCACAATCCTGATTGTGCTCAGCTTACCGATTTTTTCCTTATATATAACTTACTTCGTTATTTGTTTTTATGTTTTGTTTTCTGTCACGATGGTCATTTTAATTACTCCATTCTCGTTGTGTTCATTACTTTGTTAGCAAGCTGGCCATTCTGTATCGGCGCTACGTGGATTTTATGTTCTGGAGCCCAATATTTAATGATTGTTTGACAAGCCACGATTTTTCGTAAGGGCATAATATAGTCTGCCGTAAATGCTCCCTTAGCAGGATTTGGGGATGAAGAAGGTGGTGATGGTGGTGGTGGTGGTGGTGGTGGTGGTGGTGAGAGTGAGGGTGGAGGTGCTTATTACATACATACTGCAGTTTTGAACACGATGTGTTAGCTGGATGTGTGAGTTCGCTGCTTTCTCCGTATTTCGGCCAGTAGCATCCGCAGAAGTGACTTGCCGATGTTTTCCGAAAAACTGAAGCACGGTTTAGCAGCGTGTAGAAACGTTTTAGACGACTAAATTCTTTCATCTGCAGGTCTTTTGCATGATGACACTAAGTTAACCGAAGTCGTACCTCTAACGTCACAACAAGGTAATGTGTAGTTGCTCCGTTGCACTGGGTTTCAATGAACTTGCACTGTTGTAATGCGATCAGCTGCGTCTTGGAGGTAATGTGTAAGGCACTCGTGTTCTCTCTAAAGATGTTCTTCTCGTCTGCATACGGTGCGAGGTGACTGCCTATTGCGTTTGCCTCATAGGATGTGGAAAGGGTGCCTAGAACTGGCCACAGCACCGACTCTTCCGACACGCTGGCATTGATATAGCAGTGTGAGGAGATCCGATACTGACGCCCACGTGGAACGCTTGACCGCACAGGAGTATCCGAAGCAGTCGTTTGCTACAGAGACTCCTTGAGTCAAAAGTTCGAAGAGGAGGCTGTCATTCCACACGTTGTAGAAAGCGCTGGAGCTTCCATTAAAATGGCCTGAAGAGTTCACGACGCACCGTTACGTCCAACGTCTCCTTGGCCAGCGGCAGAAGTTCATGGTTTCGTGTAGAAATAGCTCCAAAACCTGAAATGCTCGTCACGGGTCCTGCTTGTGTCTCTAGCATGTGGTAAGCAGTCTCGGCATAACTTTCTCTCAAAAAGATTCGTAATCACAGACGATTAATTTACAGGGTGACTCTTTTGGACACGCAAATCTTGGCTGCCTTTGGTGTGGCCATCCTCTAGGCACGCTTCCATGCCTCCAGATAATACGCAGTACTGAGTATATCACTGAAGACAGCTGCTCTGTAGTGGAGGGCATTTTCAGACGCTGATTTTTGGTGTTAGTTGGGCACTCGGTGAGGTTTGGAGCCTTTGTGGTGAAGTGATTGGACGGAGCAATGGGATAGATCACGAAATCAAAGCCCTGCAATCTAGAAACGTGGCTGTCACTCTTAAACTATATGTGGGTGGACTGGCCCTCCTTTGTAGTCGAAGATGAAATTCGTGCCAAAGGCGTCTGCCCTGGGATTAACATCTGGGTCGCTCGCAAAATCTGTTCCATATCGAAGCAGTCAAATCTGTTCCATATCGAAGCAGTCATTGTCAGTCAGGCTCTGTAGCACTGTAATCGGGGCACAGAAACTTAGGCAACAAATTCTTCTTTCCTGTGCTCATAGTCAGCGACATTAATTTCACATCTTCAATGCCTCAGCAACATTTTTTCCCAAGATTTCTGCTTACTGTTCTCCATAAACCGATATGATATGCGTGCAGCCTCGAGCAGAAGTGATGTTAGTTACCGTGAGCGATTACGCTGAACACGTGCTGCGTCTAGCTTTCCGTAGATAACGGAATGCAGATCGGTCTCACAGTTTTGACGCTGCGGTGCGAATCCCAAAATTCTTGCTCAGCTGCTGTTCTGTATACCCCCAAATGACGCTACTCAGGTTAGTGTGACGTCGTGTTTATGGGATGCGGTCAAAGTCGCCATAGAGAATTACCAGCAGTTGATAAGGACAGAAGGCGTTCGGTACTGTCTTATAGAGGTGCTGTGGCCAGACCGGATTCATAATGTCCTACTATTATTGCGTCCTTCTGTTAAGCAATGTTAATCAGCTTGGTGTTTATAGTTCTAGAGTACCAGTTATCGTGTTGTCGATCAAAATATACTCCTACGAAAACCTTCCAGCGGAGGGGTAACAATTTGATGCAGTCAGCCAGTTTGAATTGAACGAAAGGTGGACGATATGTTACCATGAAAGTGTTTCAACCGTTTGATGTCTCTATATTGAGGTCTATCGCATCCAGCTTCTGAAGCAGAAAGGTGCACTTTGTAAGCCGTAGCGAACGTAGGCTACAGTGCCACCATCTGTAGTCGTCCGGAAGCTGCGATGTCAGCATAGTTGGCAGCACTCACTTTGATTTACTAATGAAGGAAGTAAGTTCCCTATGCGAGTAGGCGATCCTTGCCGATTTTTGTGATTAAAGCCATGTAGATTGATTAACAATTGCTCCAAGAAAAAATAAAAAGCAAAATAAAACGACCCACTATGAAGGAATTATACGAATGGAACGGAAATCGGTAGATGTGATGTACATGTAAGGGCAAATAAATAATTATAATTTCAAAAAGACTGGATGATTTATTCAAGAGAAAGAGCTTCACAAATTGGGCAGCTAATAACCTCTGGCCCTTATGCAGGCCATTAATCGGCTTGGCATTGATGGATAAAGTATCTGGATGTCCTCCTGAGGGATATCTACCCAAATTGAGTCCAAGTGGTGCCTTAGATCGTCGAAATCCGGAGCTGGTTGGGGCCCTGCCGATAACGCTGCAAACGTACTCGGTTGGTGAGGGATCCAGCGACCTTGCTGGCCAAATTAGGGTTTGGCAAGCACTGATACAAGCAGTAGAAACTCTCAGTGTGTTTGGGCGGGCGTTATCTTGCTGAAATGCAAGCCCAGAACGGATTACAAAACGGGACGTGGAATGCCGTCGATATACCGCCGTGCTGTAAGGGTACCGCGGATGACAACCAATGGGCTCCAGCCAGCTATGAAATGAAATGGCACCTCAGGCTGTCACTCCTAGTTGTCGGACTGTATGGTGGGCGGTGGTCAGGCTGGTATCGCATTGATATCCATAACTTTGGCCTGGAGTCTGACTACACTACAGCTGTCTTCATTGACGCGTCCCACTTCGAGACAAGCCCCAATGACAAGTGAAGAGTTGTCTCAAGACTTCTCAAATACCGCTGGGATAATATAGCAGAACGACTTTGGTTGTCATCCTCGGTACCCTTAGAACACAGAGGTATGTCGATCATATTCCAAGCCCTTTTCGTTGCTTTTCATTGCAAACCATCTTGGACTTACATTTCAGCAAAATAATGTCCGTCAGCACACGACGAGAGTTTCTGCTGCTCCTCTTTGAGCTTGCAAAACCCTAATTTGGTCAGCACTGTTGCCGCATGCCGCCCCAATTGAGAACGTTTTTAGAATTATGGGAAGGACTATCCCAAAAGCTCGGGGGCTTGCCGATCTAACACGCCACTTGGACAGATTTTTGAACGGTACCCTTTATGTGGAATCCAAGCAAGTGCCTGCTTAAGGCCAGAGGTGGACCAAAGCTCAATTTCTGGAGCTCTTTTGCTTGATAATCATCCAGTTCATCTGGAACTGACTCATTTGTTTTTCTGTACGGGAAATCAAATCTACCAATTTCCGTCCCAGTTATTTATAATGATGTATTGTCTGGAAGAATCTGCATAAATGTAAGATCTTGATAATATTTCAAAATGGTGCAAATATTGGAGACTTGGTTTAAATGTTCGAAAATGTAAAACTGTGCACTTCACAGAACGAAAAAATTTAATATCCCATGACTATAATACCAATGAGTCACTTGTTGGGACCGGCCAACTCAAATAGCTGTGCGTAACACTTCCTATCGATATTAATTGGAATGACCATATAGGCTCGGCAGTGGCAGACGTCGGTTTGTTGGTAGAATACTGGGGAAGTGCAATCACTCTACAATGGAGACTGCTTGCAAATCCCACGTGAGTTTGATGCTATAATATTAGTCAAGCGTATGGGGCCAATTCCGAATAGGACTAACAAGGGATGTTGAACGTATACAGAGAATGGTAGCACGCATGGTTACAGATTTGTTTGATCCGTGGGAAAAGTTCACAGAGCTGGAAGACTGTTGAAAATAGACATAAACCATCCAGAGAAAGTCCACTAACGAAGTCTCAAGAACCTGCTATAAATAATGACTCTAGGAATATACTGCAATACCCTAGGTATAAGATTAGAATAATTACAGCACCCTCTGAGACGTTCAAACCATCATTTTCCGAGCCGGCCGTGGTGGCCGAGCGGTTCTAGGCGCTACAGTCTGGAACCGAACGACCGCTACGGTAATAGGTTCGAATTCTGCCTCGGGCATGGGTGTGTGTGATGTTCTTAGGTTAGTTAGGTTTAAGTAGTTCTAAGTTCTAGGCGACTGATGACCTAAGCAGTTAAGTCCCATAGTGCTCAGAGCCATTTTGAACAACTGACTGTGAATTTTGTTTTACGATTTCAAAGTTTTGATCTCACGCGACAATAGCCGAAACGTTATAATGCATGAGAGTACATGAAGCGATCTAGACATCGTGACCAGAAAAAAAGACTTCACCTTGCTGATTGCGTGCTTCAGGTACGTCACACATGTTGATGGCGCAGTCAAGGAGAACCTGTCTAATCTTTCCACAATGTGGGTGAATGTCATCTGCATTCCACGCTTAGATAAGCAGACCGTGAATTCTAGCTGCTTTGCTGAGCTGTTTGTTGCGTTCTAGTGACGGCACCAGCGGTTGTCTTTACTGCACTCGTAATTTACTGCGTGACTTTCATATCAGTTTTGTGTTTAGGAGAGTATTGTTTTGCACCAAGATTACATGAAGATCAAATGGCATGAGCGTCGAAACGATGTTACGTGTGGTATCAGTGTACGATACTGCAGTGCCTATATTGTTCATTACGTACGATGCGATGTTCCCTCGGGCATGCATGCATAGCCGAAGGAACATACACTCCAGTGACCAAATACGTTATGAAGTACACATTTGCAGTTCCTAATACGGACAACCATCAGATATAAAATAAAATGACGACAATGAAAATTCTTGCCGGGCTACAGATACATTTCATATGTTTCATAACGGCATCCTCGCATGTCCGAAGAAACATTGCATCGTCTTTATGAACATCACAGGCATTGCAACATCGTATTTACTCGGCGACACCGGGCAAGGGACTTGGAACTAAAATGTCTAACCTGTACAGGAGTATACTTAATGAATGTACGAGAGCAGATGCAGAAACACAGTTGACGACATATGAAAGTTTGGGTCTAACTGCGAAGTTTGCTCGGATAGCCTGATAGTAAGGGGATCTCTCACAATAAGCGGGTAATCCGGGTTCGAGTCCCGGTCCGGCATGAATTTTCATTTTCGTCGTTCCATTATACAGCTGATGGTAGGCCACATTCGCATCTCCGAATCCATTTCATGTACGTTGTGTGTTCAGATCACATATTAGAGATTCCGGAGGCGACACTTGCGACACATTTTGATTAGCTAGTGCTGGTGCTGCATATGGTCGCCCACCAGCAGGCTATTGGTCGTCCGTCTCCAGTTTTCACAGGCAGCCGCCAACACGTCTTGAGTGAGCCAATGCCCAGAGGGCTATGCGTTTGTCCCGTGTCTCTGGGGAGGCTGCAGTTACGTGACTGGCGCCGAACCTCAGTGCAGAACCCTTCTGTACAGAGTGTGCCTGATAGCTCTGCAGCTGGGTGACGTCGATCAAAGCTTCACACTTCCTTCGCCACACGACGTGCTGCTTGTGGCAGTAGGTACATGGCATAATCTGGTTTCCCCGTCTCCTCGCCTTGCTGGAATATCCGTCCGTCTATTTTATGTAGCGCACTGGTGTGGTGCACACTCAAAGCCCTGGATCCTGTAGCATTATGGAGGACTCCATTTGGCCCCTGTGTTTCCATAGCCACACGAATTTTACATTAACTGTGGAGACCGGGGCTAGATAGCACTGTCTTTAGTTTCTGATTTTTCTGTTTACTGTTAATGTTTATTTGTCCAGCGCCTCCCCCTTGGCGTATGTTGTCGTAGAATCTTGGTTAACTGGATCTGACAAACAAGGGTAATTCAGAAACCACAAAACTTTTATTTCAATATAAGACATGGAGAAAAGTGATGCACATGTTAACTAATAGTATTAAAATCAATTAAAATAAAAAAGTACCAAGAAAAGTTATATAAGAAATAGAAACGAATCTGGAAGTCATTGACCACAGCTTTACGTCAACCAAGAAAGTAATTCGGTTCCTCAATTGAACTGATGATTTTATATATGCAGAATTTTGTTACCCTTACACCATATCATGTCGGAATCTGTGGGCACTTCCCAAATGCACCTTCTTTCACTGAAGTCGAAGCAAATGATTCATCACCATCCATTTTCCATATTGTTCCAGAGTATGGTAGGGTTCTACAGTTCTCCACGATCAAGTCTATATTTACATCTGCATTTACATCTACATGATCACTCTGCAATTCACAGTTTTTAAGTTCCTGGTAGAGAGTTCATCGAACCACATTCAAGCTTTTTCTTTGACATTCCATTCTCGAATACTGCATGCAGCAAAAGAACACTTAAACCTTTCCGTGCAAGCTCTGATTTCTCTTGTTTTTTTCACGATGATCGTTTCTCCCTACGTAGGTGGGCGCCAACAAAATATTTTCCCACTCTGCAGAGAATGAAATTGCATGAGAAGGTCCTGCCGCAACGAAAAAGCCTTTGTTTTAATGATTGCCACCCCAATTCTCCCCTGTTTCACAGTAAGACAAAACGAGCTGCCCTTTGTTGGACTTCTTCGATATCATCCGTCATACCTATAGGATGCATATTTCATACCATACAGCAATACTCCAAAAGAGGGCGGACAACCGTAGTGTAAGCAGTCTCTTTGGTAGACCTGTTGCTTCCGGTAAGTGTTCTTCCAGTAAATCGCACTTTTTGTTTTTTTGTTCTTCTTTCCCTGCAATATGATCTATATGAGCCTTCTAATTTAAGTTATTCGTAATTGTGATTCTTAAGTACTGTATTTAGTTCATTTTACAGCCTTCACAGTCTGTGAGTTATAATTAACCGAAAATTAGCAGATTCTTTTTAGAACTCATGCGGATGACTTACAGTCAGCTGACATTTTCGCACCATTCAGATATCTTGTCTAAATAACTATGTAACTGACTTTGATCATTTGGTGACTTTGACTAGACGGTAAATAACAGTATCATTTGCCAACAATCAAAGGGGGCTGCTCAGACTTTGTCCTAGGTAGATTATGTAGATCCGGAATAGTAGAGGGCCTATAACATGTCATGAGGAGCGCAGGCTATTACTACTGTTTTATTCGACGACGTAAATTACTAAGAACTGTGACCTTTATGACAGGAAATCAATAATTCAATGGCACACTATGACAATGTAGGCACGCCGGAGAGCAACAGTGTGCTTCGCGAAACATAAAAATATGGAACAAATACGACATCCTCTGTCGATAGTACTCATTAGGTCGTGAGAATTAACAAGAACGATATATTTCTTGGCTATTTGTCAATAAATCGTTTCCTTCGAGATTACTCCTAATGTTCGAAAACGGTATATGTTGCGAATCATACGACATATCGACGTCTTTGATACGGGTCAGTAATTCGGCGGGTGCTTCTATTTCCTTTATTTTGTATTGGCGTGACCTGAGCAACTTTCCAGTCTTAGCTGTAGATCTTTCGACTAGCGAGCGGTTGTACATTATTGATAAGTGAGGGACTATTGTATCAGCATACTCTGAAAGGAGCCTAACTGGTATACAATCAGGACAGGAGGTCTTGTCTCTAATGATTTAAGCTGCTTTTGCTACACAGAGGATGTCAATTTCTAAGTTAATCATGTTTAGAAGTTGTTCTTGTTTCGTATTCTGTAATATTTACTTCGTCTTCTTAGGTGAAGGATTTCCGGAAAATTGTGTTTCGTAACTACATTAGTGGCACTGTGATCAGTAACGTCACCATTGTTATCGCACTGTGATGGTATTGATTGTGCCTTGCCACTGGTGTGCTTTCCACATGACCGAGAATCTCTTAGGGTTTTCTGTCAGATTTCTAGACAGAGTTTCGCTTTGGAAACTTTTAAAAGCGATTGGCACTTAAGTTCGCACCAAATTTCCAGCTTCTGAAGACTTCGCCAATCTTTGGGAAGTTTGCATTCATTTATTTGTTGCTTCTGCAACAGTGTTCTGACCAAGGGAGCCAGTAACACCTCTTATTAATTTATTTCTGACATGGCTCTAACTGCCGTAGATACTATTTCTTTGAATTTGTCCAAAGCTGGTCTACACTTATATAATCATACTGGAAGGAGTGGAGACTGTAACTGAGGAAGACTTCAACCGAATATTTACTTGCTTTTTGAAACAGATGTATCTTGCTTTTATTTTTGGTGGGTTTTGATGTTACAGTATTCATTCCCGCCACAGCCATCTTGTGGTCATTAATCCCTGTATCCGCCATGATGCTCCCTATTTACTCAGGAGTATTTGTTGGTAAGAGGTCAAGTACGTTTTCGCAACCGTTTACACTTTGGGTGAGTTTCTGAACAAACTATTCAAAGTAATTGTCTGAGAACTCATTCAGTACGACATGAGCGAAGTATTATGCCTACCTCGGACATTAAACATGTATTTTCGCCAACATACCGAGGGCACATTGAAGTTCCACTAACTGTCATTTTATGAGTGGATTACCCATTTGAAATGAGACTCAAGTTCTCTTTGAACTGTTCAGCAAATGTTTCATCTGAGTCGGCGTGTCAGTAAAAGGGACCAATTGTGAATACCGGCTGTCATGTATAACCTTTACTCATACTAACTAACAGGAACTACATACATTAATTTCAATATAAGGAAAACTATTTATGACAGCGGTACACACTCCACCACGAACGTGTTTAATCTACCCTTTCTGAACATGGTTAGATACTTTCTAAAATTTAAGCTAAACTTATTTCTGACTTTAGTCAGCTTTCAGTACCAATAACGATTTGAGCTTCAGTGCTTTCTATTTAGGCTTGGAGATGTCTTTATTTTGCAAGACAGCTACGACAGTTTACAGCTACAACACCGATCTTTGCTGGGTCTACCTTCCTGTATCTGCCCCGCTCTCCTTTAGATTGACACACTTTCTCGAGACCGTCTGACGTCTAACCCAAAAACCGCCCAGATGCTCCACACAGTCCTCGATATTTGGGTAGCCGCTCCCTGCCTGTAGTGGATTCCTGACCTATTAAGCAGAACTCATAAAACCACCACTTTATGGGGCCACAGGAGGAATCTGTAACCTACACAGTCGCAGAATCGTCTGAGCGCATGTCTCATACCCTCCATTCGGCTCTGTACCAAAGAACCACAGTCGATTCAGTCGCCGATGCTACAGATCTTGAGCTCTGCCATCTCGCAAGGAGGCTGCCAGTCTTTACTACATCAGCTAGCTAACCGAATCCAGAGAGAATCTCTTCTAATCCAAATCGACACACATTGTTCGTACTGACATAACCCACTACTTGCCGTTGGCTGCATCCCATGCTCTTCAAGGCATCTGGACTCAGCGTGTCGACTTATGTAATGATTCCTCCTACCATACACGCAGTGTGCACATCAGGTTGGCAGCAATATGCTTAAGGTGTCACATTACGCGCCTACGTTTGACCTCCCGACTATGAGCGATCTCACCCTCTCTGAATAACTACGCTCCTGCAAATTGAAATAAGAACACCGTGAATTCATTGTCCCAGGAAGGGGAAACTTTATTGACACATTCCTGGGGTCAGATACATGATCACACTGACAGAACCACAGGCACATAGACACAGGCAACAGAGCATTCACAATGTCGGCACTAGTACAGTGGATATCCACCTTTCGCAGCAATGCAGGCTGCTATTCTCCCATGGAGACGATCGTAGAGATGCTGGATGTAGTCCTGTGGAACGGCTTGCCATGCCATTTCCACCTGGCGCCTCAGTTGGACCAGCGTTCGTGCTGGACGTGCAGACCGAGTAAGACGACGCTTCATCCAGTCCCAAACATGCTCAATGGAGGACAGATTAGGAGATCTTGCTGGCCAGGGTAGTTGACTTACACCTTCTGGAGCACGTTGGGTGGCACGGGATACATGCGGACGTGCATTGTCCTGTTGGAACAGCAAGTTCCCTTCCGGTCTAGGAATGGTAGAACGATGGGTTCGACGACGATTTGGATGTACCGTGCACTATTCAGTGTCCCCTTGACGATCACCAGAGGTGTACGGCCAGTGTAGGAGATCGCTCCCCACACCATGATGCCGGGTGTGCGGGACCGTAGCCCATCTTCATGGAGACGGTTGCGAATGGTCCTCGCCGATACCCCAGGAGCAACAGTGTCCCTAATTTGCTGGGAAGTGGCGGTGCGGTCCCCTACGGCACTGCGTAGGATCCTACGGTCTTGGCGTGCATCCGTGCGTCGCTGTGGTCCGGTCCCAAGTCGACGGGCACGTGCACCTTCCGCCGACCACTGGCGACAACATCGATGTACTGTGGAGACCTCACGCTCCACGTGTTGAGCAATTCGGCGGTACGTCTACCCGGCCTCCCGCATGCCCACTTTACGCCCTCGCTCAAAGTCCGTCAGCTGCACATACGGTTCACGTCCACGCTGCCGCGGCATGCTACCAGTGTTAAAGACTGCGATGGAGCTCCGTATGCCACGGCAAACTGGCTGACACTGACGGCGGCGGTGCACAAATGCTGCGCAGCTAGCGCTATTCGACGGCCAACACCGCGGTTCCTGGTGTGTCCTCTGTGCCGTGCGTGTGATCATTGCTTGTACAGCCCTCTCGCAGTGTCCGGAGCAAGTAATGTGGGTCTGACTCACCGGTGTCAATGTGTTCTTTTTTCTATTTCCAGGAGTGTAGACTTTGCCGGCCGAGAGGCTTGCTCTGGAAGTGGGCAAGTGACTACATTTGGCTCAGATACTTTGTCGGCCAGCTAGCGGCCGAAATCTGTTCGTCAGACGAACAGGAGAGGCCCTCCGATCGGTCCCCATAAAGTATTTCGCTTCCTGCCGCACCTTGGAACTAACTTTCACTCAATCACAGGTGAGGGTCAATCTCGGATCAACGGTAGCGCACTTACCAGGGAAAACATGGGTCGTGCTGAACGACCCTCGAATCCCACACCTGGTCTCCCAGAGAGAAATCCATTGGCAACATCCTCAAGCTGTGTGTTCGAACCCAGGAGGTCTCAGACAAGTGTCCTCAACTCAGATCTCATCTCAACACAGCAAAATAGCACGAAAGACGGCAAAACTCTACACTATGCTGTTATTAGAACACTAGACTGAGCGTAGAAAGCTCAGTAACACGCAAGAAAACATAACTGAAAATAATTCACAGGAAAACAGTATACTCTCCATATCTCCAAATGAGACGAAACGAGGTGCATCATGGACAGTTTGACATACACTTAGTTGTTCTCACTAAAACAGAGCCTGCCGTTGTGGCCAAGTGGTTCTAGGCGCCAGAGTCCGGAACCGCTTGACTGCTACGGTCGCAGGTTCGAATCCTGCCTCGGACATGGATGTGTGTGATGTCCTTAGGTTAGTTAGGTTTAAGTAGTTCTAAGTTCTAGGAGACTGATGTTCTCAGATGTTAAGTCCCATAATACTCAGAGCCATTTGAACCACTAAAACAGACGAAAGCCTGTACGATAAGAGGGTTGATACAAGCGTAGATACAAGTGGCAGTACAGCTATTAAGACGAAAGGTTGTGCCTAGAAAGCACTCAAATATGCAGGAAAGAAAATTAACACACAGATAGCTGAAAAAATAATTCCGAAAGGAATGGTGAACTCCGGTTATCTGCAGAAGGAACGCGAGGTGATGCCTCACTGACGGTCGGTTTTAACCGATATACAGTTGTAATGAGACGTCCAAATGTTACTGCTCTGAAAAATCTCCGCAATATACATTCATAATGTTCTTTCTCGAGACCCTGAGGACTGGACGCGAAACTAGAGACATTCCCTTGAATCACATCTGCCTCATCCCTCCATCCGCCCGTAATTTCCAAGAATGGTCCTATCACACAGGGAATAACTTCCATGGTATTAGAGGGAGGCGAAGACGGCATATCTTGAAAGGTACAATAGAAACATCAAAACTGAAAAAAAGAAAGAGAGAAAGAGAAATAAAAATAGACATAACATCGAGGAGTTGCACTTACACAGAACAAAAGAATGTATTTTCAAGGAACTGGGAAAGTTAATCTATACAGTACACTGACACGAAGAAAGGATGCGCCAAGAAGGAATTATCTGAATGAGGTGAAATCAATAGCTGATATACATGTACAGACAAATAAATGGTTACAGTTTCAGGAAAACAGGATAATTTTTTTAAGAGAGAGAGTTTCAGAAATTGAGCAAGTGGATAACGGGCTGGTGTACCTCTGGCCTTTATGCAAGCAGTTGTCCGGCTTGTCATCGACTGATAGTTGATGCATATCTTCCTAGCGATATCGTGCCACATTCTGTCCAATTGGTGCGTTAGATCGTCAAGAATCCTAGCTAGTTGGTGAGACTTGCCCATAATGCTCCAAATGTTCTCAATTGGGGACAGATCCTGGCCAAGGTAAGACTTCGAAACCCAAAGGCAAGCAGTACGAACTCTCACAGTGTACCGTTGAGCTCAGGGTGCTTGCCGTTGAGGGCAACAAAATGGAGTGTAGGATATCATCGACATGCCGCAGTGCCGTAAGGGTCCCGTGGATGAGAACCAAAGGATTCCTTCTATGAAGAGAAATGGCACCTCAGATCATCATTCCTGGTTCCAGAATGAGATTTTCACTCTGCAGTGGAGTGTGCGCTGATATGAAACTTCCTGGCAGATTAATAATGTGTGCTGCACCGAGACTCGAACTCGGGACTTCTGCCTTTCTCGGGCTAGTGCTCCACCAACTGAGCCACCCAAGCACGACCCACGCCCCGTCCTCAGTTTCGCAGGAGAGCTTGTGTAAAGTTTGGAAGGTAGGAGACGAGGTACTGGCAGAAGTGAAGCTGTCAGGACGAGACGTGGGTCGTGGTTGGGTGGCTCAGTTGGTGGAGCACTTGCCCGCGAAGGGCAGAGGTCCCGAGTTCGAGTCTCGGTCCGGCACACAGTTTTAATCTGCGAGGAAGTTTCATCACTCCCGGTTGTCAGACCGTGTGGTGGTACCCCACATCAGTCCGGGGCAGACACGTATTCGGCCTGGAATCTCATTCATTAGAGTACAATAGTCTTCAGTAGTGAGTCCCGCTACGAACTGAGGGCCGACGATCAGAGAAGACATACCTGGAAGCGCCCCAGATAGAGGTGGGATACCAGCCTGATTGTCGCCTCCTATAGGGCCCGCTGTGGTTTGTGGTACCATTTCTTTTCATAGCAGGACTCCTTTGGTTCTCATCCACGGCACCCATACAGCAAGCTGGTATGTCGATGATATCCTATGCCCCGTTGTGTTGCCTTTTATGGGAATCATTCAGTTTTTCTGAAATAAAATCATTTGTTTGTCCACGGATGTTCATCACTTCTATCGATTTCCGTCGCATTCGGATAATTCTTTCATGGTGCATCTTTTTTTGTGTTAGAGTGTGTTTAATGGGAACATGCGTTTGGTAGCCTATCATGGACTGTGGGAAAATCTGAAAAGAATAGTTTCTGAAACATGGCGCTATAGAAGGCTGTTGAAAATTAGGTATCGTGATAAAATAAGGAAATAGAAAATTCTCCGCAGGCTCGTCGAGAAAAAAGAGCATATTGAAATCATTGACAAGAAGAACGGATGAGATGACAGGCCGTACATTAAGACATCGGGGACTGACTTATACGGTGCAAGGGGTAGTTGTAGAGGGTAAAAACTGTGGGAAAAGATTTGACTGCTTTCAACAAATAATTGATGTCGTACGGTGCAAGTGCCACTGGGCGATGAAGATGTTGGCACAAAAGAAGAATTTGTGGTGAGCGGCATTATATCAGCTAGGAGACTGACGACCTGACAAAAACGGAACGCGTATAAATAGTGAGACTAAACCAAAGCTAACAAATATATTAATTTCTCCAAAGTGCAGTCGTTTCAATTGGGCGAGAGAGTCGTCTCTGTATGAATAATTCTAGCCAGATATTCTGCCAATATCTGAGTGGGAGGTACAATGGTTCACAATACGCCAACTGGGAGTGCCCTTCCTGACGAGAGTGGAAGCCCGGAAATTTTTTTATTAATTCATACTGCCATGAGACTATACGTTCATATGACTGTTTTATGCATTCTCTCGTTAATGATGGGTTTACATTAACGTTTCACGGTACTTATTGATCCCTAAACTTTTGGCTGTGGAGCACTGTATGTTTTTCTTTTTGTAGACCAAGATAAAAGAACACTCGTTACAACCAATTTGTTCGATTTTAATGTGACCTTGGTTGTGGCTTTGATAATTTGCCTCACAAACATTCATCACATATTAAGCGTTTGGTTCACTTCAGTAGATCACTGTGGCGCGTGAAAGTCAAACACCTCGATATTTATGCATTGTCTTACTCATTTTTATAAGAAAAATAAAGAATTGAATTATTTGCCTAGCAACGAAGATTATCATTCAGTAACCCGAAAAATACGAAATCTTTAGGAACAGGGAACATCTTGGGATTGGGATAGGAAAGAAATGCGAAAGCTCCTGAAATCTAGATGTAAATGCCTAGACTGGATTTGAACCACACTCTTCGTGAATGCTAGTCCAGTGTTTTAGTCTCATATCCAGCTTATTCAGTCAGGTGATAGAAGGAACGGTCAGACTTTAAGAACCCATCAACAACGATGTGTGCAGAGACGGACTGGAAACCTACTTAACAAAATTCGTAGTCTACTTTGGAGCATTATTGGTTTCTCGGGTAATACTTCATACATTTCCTCACTCTGGACGGTAAACATCTTCGAGCTCTTCGACTCATACGGTGCAGCTATGGTCACCTGCGGTTTCATTAGCTGTAACACTAATTTATTTTCAGTAATCACTTAAACGGACTGTCCACTTAAAGTTGTTGAAGCTATACTCATCAACGAATTGTGTGGAATGTCTCTAGGCAGAGTCTAAGTGTTGACCTCCAAGAAGCATTTTCTCCTTCTAGTGCGCCTCTACATTAGCTACAGTGAAACAGTTTCAGTGTCATTGTGACGACGAAAATTCCTAGTTCTGTACCAGGAAAATTCAGCGGCGCTAGATAGAATAATTGCAGATGTAACGGAGATATCGCTTCCTCTGCAATTTCGCTCGTTATTATAGTCTGTGCTTTCAGTGTATCTGGTGTGTCACATGGCGTTGCGTCAAAGCATGTAACAAGGATTCATCACACATCACCACGCAATTTATTACTCGGTGGCTTCTACTTCTCGGGCCACCTGCGCGTGTAACTGTCGCTTTCGGTCAGCTTTAACTTTAATAAACTATAAGAACAAGTAGCGTAGGTTTTACTACATAGAATTTTCTAAATTCCAACTGATAACTCTTAAAATCCGTAGTCCATACTGATTAGTCAATAATGTGAAAGGAATTCTATGCAAGGGGAGAACTGTTCCCATGGCGCAGCAACATAAAAGTGAATCAGTGTGTTCTACAATCGTAAATCTGTTGGAGGGATGTAGTGTAGCTCTTTAACGAGTAACTAAAGCACACACGAAAATTACAGTGCTAACGTGTCACAAGGCTCAAGCGGTGTCTCTTATTCTCATTTTCCATAACCTGTTTCACTGGTTACGAGCAATGTAGTACTGAGCCCGTTACTAAATCGCCTTTTGCAGTGCCACGGGAAAAGTGTCCAGAAATTATTTCTGAATCGTAAAGAAATTTATAGACTGTCACGTTATTGGAAACAACTAGAGGAATTCTTATTTGTGCTAAATGAATACTGTAGGAGAGTCTTACAGTAACATAATAATTAATAATATTCCAGTACCTTATAACCTACTTTAGATTCATATTTTTTCCACCACTAAGAAATATCAATTAGCTCTAATATTTTACTCTATTTTCGAATTTCTTCGCAAAATTAACTTTATTTTCTCGCCAGGTTCAGATTACTTTCGAAAATACAGATATATCAAAATTTCCTCAGTTAAATGAGGGTATAAATGTGGTGTAAAAAGTGTGTAGACTACAGCTGCGAGGCAGTAACTCGACGTAGCCTTCTCTGTAAATCAATAAACGCTACGTAGCTGAACCTCTGTATGTGCTAATTCAGAGGCATAAAACTTAAGTCTAGATGTCTGGACAGGGACTTTGGGAGCACCACCTGAGTCGGTGTTAGGAAGTTTGTTTGTCATACTTTGAGTGCAGTTATTACAGTGGATAGAACAGCCTTGCAGCGATGAATGGACACTGAACCATAACGTGTGAAGGTTCAGAGTGATCACTTGTAAAGGAAATTGACTCGAATCGATGCGGAGAACATAAAGTATGTCCACTGTAGCGGCACTAACGTTTGGGGTAGGAAAAGTCAGTTTTGGTGCTATATTTCTGAGCGAGCAAGTTACAGCCAGGCATGTGCCTGTTTACAGTGAATTAGGCTCACCAGCAGCTGTGAAGTAAAACAGAGGCCACAGGGACGTAGAGCCGCTGGAAAAAGTACATGCAGCGGTTTGCATGGCGCAAGTCACAAGCAGAAGGGGCCCACTGGCCAACCTAAATGTTATGAGTACATAATAAAGAGTGGCACGCTTAGCAAAACAGAGGTGCACGGCCGCATATAAATAGGTGCCAGTTCACTAACAAAGCATTCAAGTACGGCAGCTCTCCTGGACGGCAGGGCATGTCACGACACCAGCTACACGCAGCAGCAGATTGGATGCCAGCATTCCAGTCCACCGCATGTCACTGGTTCGACCATCTGAGGGCAACGCAAGGGATTCAAGTGTGGCAGCTCTCCTGGACGGCGGGGCGTCTACACACAGCAGCAGATGGGTGCCAGCGTTCCAGTCCATGGCCGGTCGCTGGTTCGACACGGGATCTGTAGCCAGCCAGCGGCGGGCTACTCCACGGCGCGCTACCACAGCCAGTCATCTTTGCTCCCAACACATGCCGGAGGCATCCCGAGGCATCCCGAGGCGAGGGCCTCAGATCCGGATGTCGGATCGAAGGCACTTGTCGCCTTAATCTTAACCACGATGGGGGAAAAGAAATGCGGCGGGCACCTGCGGCTCACACCGAGCGGCACTGAGGCAACGGGGACATAGGGCGCTGAGTTGGCTGCCGGTGCATCCTGCCGATACGCAACTCATCAGTGCATGCACTGGTTGCTTACGCAGCCATTCCGTACTAAGCCTTTTCGCAGACTGTGAAGTGCTGTCCTCAGCATTGTGGGACCCAGTGAGGCAGACTGAGGGGAACGTGGCTCTATAGCTGGAAACAATTAATCACTTGGGAAGCTCAGACGAGTCTTAATATGGTACCTTCTACCTCTTCCCGCTACATTTGATGTTGCTGTTACATTCGGTGTCAGAAGTTGCCACTACATCACAAATCATACTGCTTATAAATCATAGTGCTGTTTAGCGTGAAGTGTCCTGAAGTGTATGTGATGAGTGTTAGGTAAGCAGGAAAGCAAAGTTTCATCATATACAAACAAAGCAGCATGGCTCCTTGCAAAGTAGTTTCACTGGTATGAAAGTATAAACGCTGCAAAATCTGAAATGATGGACTATCCACTTAGAAGACTGGTACCTAACGAAAAATACTTCATAGTTTAGCAAGTCGGCCGCGGTGGTCTAGCGGTTCTAGGCGCTCAGTCCCGAACCGCCCTACTGCTACGGTCGCAGGTTCGAATCCTGCCTCGGGCATGGATGTGTGTGATGTCCTTAGGTTAGTTAGGTTTAAGTAGTTCTAAGTTCTAGGGGACTGATGACCACAGATGTTAAGTCCCATAGTGCTCAGAGCCATTTGAACCATAGTTTAGAAGAAGAGGTTTTAAGGTTATCTGCGATAATTTCACTGCTGAAAAAATATTCGAAACTGGTCATAAGAAAACTGCAGTTACGTACTAATATGAGTATAGTGTATGTACCTTGAATTTCTCATTTAGTCGAAACGTAGGCCTAAACCTGGGATGGTCATCTAGCAGTAGGACCCAACTGACAGTTACACTTCTATGCCGTATGTTTTCACTTTCGTCCGCTCCAAATGAATTGTAAACAATGTATAGATCCTTAAATAAAAAGTATTCATTACGAGAACAGTGCGAACAAAACTCTATTATTGATTATGTTTGGAAATCGACTGCACACATCTCATACAAACATCAGAAAGTAGTATGGCATTGAATAGTTCACCATCATCAAGTTTGGTCTCGCAACCCCGAAGTTTATCCCATGTCTCTCCACAGTATCTCACACAGTGAAGGCATTAAACACATGACAGAGAATTTTCCAAGGGATGGGACCCGAAAATTTGGCAGCTACCTGGCTTCTGTCTTAGAAAGTAAGCTTGGTTCTTACTAACATCCAGAAAATTATTTATTTATTATTGCTGACATTTTCAACACCAGCCACCTGGAACCCAATGCAGGTCACTTTCTTCACACTGCTGCAGAAAGTGTATAAAGTACTATTAATATTCACTTAAATATTTTTGATAATTACTAAAATTAACCATGTAGGAAATAGATAACTAAACAAAATTAAATGAAAAAGAAAAACAGCCAAAACCGTTAAATCATGATATCACTTTTCTCATTCATTTACACTATCATCGCAGCAGATGGCTTACTGACAATTCGTAATCTTAACCACTATGAAGATCACGGTTAAGGAAGATAGTTTTTTTGAAGAAGCCCTTGTTGCGGAGTTCTAGTTCCCTAGCTCATGAAACCATTACTTTCTTCTCTGCTATTGAGTCACATATTGCTGGGAACAACATGCCAAATCTTTAAGACTGGGTTTACAGAAGCGCCTTACCATCTCCAAACAACTGTGAACCTACCGTGCGTCAGCCATGAGCCGGGGCCACAGATCGTCCGTAGTGCCAGTGAAGTCAATCAATGGAAAGTAATGGTTTCACCGCAGCATAAGTCACCTATAAGATCCCATTTATTCTGCCGGTTCTGCAGCAGCTGCCACAGTATTGGTTACTTATCACAGCTTTTGGTCGTCTCAGTGTAAAAATAAATTTCGTCGTCAGTGAATCCACGCCCTTTCAAAGGAACCATTCAGGAGTATGTGGCTGTCCTGTAGATGGAGGCTTCCTCAGTCAATGGATTCCTGCGTTTACATATCACGCTCACCTGTGACTGGGCTGTGCCACAGTAGGGATTTCCCATATGTGACGAACCTTGGCCATAAAGAGCTGTATCTCTCGGCCTGTCGATAAGTCGTTTAGTGCTTTGTGAATATTGTATGTAAATGCTTGTTGGTGTTAGTTTACCACGTGAGGACTTTACAGTTACAGATGCAGAGTGTGTGTCAATACGTTGGGATATTTGTCTTTCTTGATCAAATTTCTGGAGAAGTACTATCGCTACTTTAGCATTTGGATCATCGATAATTATTGTTAGTTTAATTGGAAACTCACGAATCTTACTGTGCTTTATGTACAGCTCTTGTACGCATAGAATGTCTGTCTCCCAGTCTGTTACTCATTTACGAATTTCAGTCATTGTTTTCGCACAGGGCATAGCATTTATCTGTAATATCTGCATATATCAAGAATGGTTGGTAAACACAGAGCATTTCTGTGAAAGTCGGGAGGAATCGAAATACATCTGACCATGCGCCTTGAATAAGTCTGTGAAAGTTTCTGCCAGGTCAGAAACCTCTTGTCTCGTAGTGAAAGCTTGCTTCACGAGGTCACAGAGTGCTGGTCCGTTCGTTGTCAGTTTGTGGACCTCCAGCTGAATTCGATCACTCGTTTCAGTAGTCGTACAGATCACTGAGCCACTTATTGTTTGTGGCATGCGAGTAATGTAACGCAGGGCTATCTGAAATGTGTTGAGGTCTTCTAGACTGTTTAAAGAAAGGTTATTTTCAAGATTTTTATGCATGTCCTCAAGTTCCTGATGCTTGCCTAAAGTTAACGTAATGCCTTTCCAGGGCACTTTCAAATTCCCGACAGATTGTAGATTATCAATAGTATCAGCTTCCAGTGATTCGGCTACGTTACTGTCGATCCCACTTGGTAAGGGTTGGGGAAGACTGAGCCTTCGAAAGGGGAGCATTATTTGTTTTTCTATCCTCTCATCTTTATTTTTGTCGCTACTCATTTCATCACCTTATTTGTGCTTTTGAAATTTAGAAAAAATTGGAAATTTGAGGTAAGATTCTGTGGGACCAAACTGCTGAGGTCATCGGTCGCTAGGCTTACACACTATGTAATCTAATTGAAACTAAATTACTCTAGGGACAACACACACACACACACACACACACACACACACACACACACAGGCCCGAGGGAGGACTCTAACCTCCTACGGGGGAGCCACGCGCACCGTGGCAAGACGCCTCATACCACGGGGCTGTGATTTTGACCGAAAGAAGTTGTTCCCTTAACAAATTGAATCCCATATCTGTGATTTACATCTCGAGCTTCCGGATCGTTAGAATTCCGAAGTATCTATTTTGGGCAGTGTCTCTTTTATACAGGGAGGACAGAAACAGACTGAAAAGCTTGTAAGGATGTCGCATGGTGGGTTGTGCTGAGAAACAGTTGTTAAAACAATGGTATGTTGCGCTGTTTCCGCGCACATATTCTAGCAGACCGCCAGATACAATAGCGTCAGTTGTTCTCATAGCGTAGATCAGTGGTTCCCAACCTTTCCGAGACCATTACTCATGAATGAGTTCAGATGATATCCAGTACCTCAAACATAGTTTGAGACTTGTTTAAACATTAATTTGTAAATAATTAACACTCGTCTTTCAAAATGACAAATGATTATCAATTCTTAGCTAAAGTTCAAACAACTAAAACTCTCACGTTCTCTCACTGCACCTAGAAATACTGCTAATTCAGCTAATCGCTTTTGTTTCTGTTACCACCGTAGGTGAAACTGTACGTTAAAACCTGTATGCTGCGAATAGAATTGGTGTTCTTAAGTATTCTTCGGATAATAATAGCTATTAATCACCGATCCAATAATAATAGCATCGAAATTTCGCTAAATTAATGCCTGTTCCGTTTCAAGGAAATCTGTTTGGAGTATGTTGCCTTTTTGGGTGCAAGAAGTAACGCTTTCGCGCCACTTTCACTGTCTGAAAATATTCTGTCAGTCACAGAGTTTGATCTTAGAGCCCATGTGGGGTTTCTGCCCACTCGTCTCTTATAAGGCGCCTAAAAGATGCTGCTTTCTCGGATAGCTATACAACAAGCAAATCACATTAATGGTTTTTATTACAATAAAGTACGTCTGCTTAGCTGGGTGGCAACGTCGTTGCCTTCCATGCAGCGGGCCCGGGTTCGATTCCTGGCCGAGTTGGAGGTTTTTCTCCGCTCGTGGACTGGATGTTCTGATGTCCTCTTCATCATTTCATCCTCTTCACCGGCACGCAATCCGCCCAGTGCGGCTTAGATTGAAATAATACTTTCACTTCGCCGGCCAACAGTGCTATATGCTCATTTCACTCATTACAATAAAGTAGATTGACAATTCTTAACTCTGGCTTACGACGAGTTGTCGCAAGCGATGTTCTTCGCTATAAACGATGTCCGCTCAAGAAATAAATTTAAGGCACTTGTCTCAGTATAACAGTAAGGGCGACGGCTCTATAATTCTTCGCGTGTTCTACTCCTCTCGAGGCTGGCAGGAGCGGAGCTTATATTCTCTTCTGGTAGAGGCCGCTCCTGTTGTGGAGACGTCCGAGTCAACTTTCTATTGGCTGACGTCGTCTCACAGCCTTACTGCTCTTGTGTTCTTCATCTTCGCGCCGGCGCTTTTCGTTACGCCGGAACAGCCCAGATATTTACTTTCCAGTTTTCCACATCAGAAAAATAATTGCTATTAGAATTTGTGAATGACAAGGAGTGTAACTACTACCACTGGGTGGACAGCAAAAGAACTAAACAGAAAAGTTAAAGTGGTCTCGAGTGCTCATGACTCATTACAGTGAGCCCTGTACTTTTAACAAGAAAACCAAACTTCAAGGACTACTCAGCGACACATTACTGGGAATGACAGAAAAGCAAATGAACGGGTTAGGCAACAGATTAGAGTCAAGACATAGTTGTGATATAGGCAGTAAAAGGTGGAAGTGGGGTGGACTGCAGCCTGTAAGTTGGATGGTACATGGACAAAGGAAATTCTCTTGCGGATTCCAGGAAATAACAGAAGACTGAGAAAAGCTAACGTAAGGCGGATAGGTAGATGGCAACAGAAAATAAATCAGGAGCCACAGTGATTCGTATAGCTCGTAGTTGCAGTGCACGGAAATATCTGGAAGAGACACTTACCCACCGGTGGATGTAAAATGGCACATGATGATGCTCCGTTACATATCAGAGCGCACCATAATAGCGATACTTTAAAAAAAATAATTTAAGTGGCCCGTTAGTGATCAATGAATCCGTTTGGGTTTTACCACTCACCAAATTTCATGACGCCCCTCAGAGGATAATTACCGCTAGGTTGGGGACCAATGGCGCAGATGATAGCGCTAAAGACTGCTCCACTTTTGGCTTGGGTTCGACCCTTACTACAGACTCACGTCCAATTCGTGTATCTTATTGTTTAGTTTTAGGAAACGGAAGAGCCGGCCGGATTGGCCGTGCGGTTCTAGGCACTACAGTCTGCAGCCGAGCGACCTCTACGGTCGCAGGTTCGAATCCTGCCTCAGGCATGGATGTGTGTAATGTCCTTTGTTAAGTTTAAGTAGTTCTACGTCTAGGGGACTGATGGCCCCAGATGTTAAGCCCCATAGTGCTTAGAGCCATTTGAACCATTTTGGAAACGAAAGAAAGACTGTATTTGGCAACATCGTCTCTGTCGGGACACGTGAATTCCGCGCGCAAATGCCTCGTTGCCTGACTCCAGTGCTAATTAACTCGGAAAGTCCGCAGAGTATAGAGAGTTTATCCAAATAATTATTTCTCAGCACAATCAACCGTGCAACACCCTTATAAGCTTTTCAGACTATTTCTGACCATCCTAGACATCGGGGCTTCTTGTTTGTGTGGCATCTGAAAATGGCGCTCTATTCACTCTTTTGATTCCTACACACACTGAAACAGCTACACCTAGTACTTAAAATTCATATATTGTGTATGGAGAAGGTAAGTCTTTCCAATTAAGCAGTTGAAAGGTGCCTTAACTAACAGTATCATCTGATTTTAGTTAAAACCTGTTGGGAGTATCCACTCATATGAAAAAAGCTGGACCAATTTAATGTCCCGTCACCGCCGGAATCATGAGAGACGAACTAAAGCTCGCATTGAGGATGGACAGGAAAAAAAAATCCTTGGAATCTCTTTGTAAGAGAAGCATGTGCCGATTTGCCTTAAACGATTTGGGAAAACTGCCAGACGGTAATTGAGTCACAATGCTCCCGAATGCAAGTCGAAACGGTTCACATTATTTAACAGATTTCGCATCAGGTACAATCCTTATGAAACAAAACGTGATTAAATAATAATTGTTGGTTCGAAGCGAGTAAACTGCCATGCTACCAGAGTGCCCAAGATTAAACCGGGGGGGGGGGGGGGGGGGGGGGGGGAGGTAGTGGAAAGAACGGTCGTCTTTATGTCTAAGGCCAAGAACGGTCGTCTTTATGTCTAAGGCCAGATAGGGAACTAAAAACGACAACGGTACACGAAAGTAAGGTTGCACTCTTCTGTGTCTGTGTCGAAGTAGTATAATAGCAATAATCTACTCTCGCATGTGGAGCGGCGCATATTAGACGATCGATCAATTCGGGTGGACATTATAGATCAGCATAGAAACTACAAGGAGGCAGATTCTCAGGGACATATCCAGCACTTGTTTGGTAGCGAGCTACGAAATTCAGAGGCTCTCATGGTAACATTTCAGAGCTACACTACTTACTGAATGTCAATATATACATTCACTGATGTGTATGCCACACGGCTTACAATGTTCATAGATGTGTGTGCTCTACAGCACTCGTTTACTCTAATGTTTTCTTCGAAACAATCTTTTGCCAGTATTTCCCCATAGAGTTTCAACTCCATATGCCAAGAAATACGTTATTTTGAAACTATATTTTTATATAAGTGTTTCCGTGGTGCTTATCTGCTCGCTCCATTCTTTCCTTCCTACATAGTTTGCAATCCGTGCACGTCAGCATTTGTTGAAACGCAATCTTCACGAGGTCAGCGTTTCCCGTGACCTGTTCCTCTGTTGACATCCCGTCTTCCAGTAATAGATAACAACTTTCGTAGTTAGTTCATCACATTCTTCCTTGGTTACGGGGATTTACAATGTGACAGACATGCACTGTAATAGAGAAATTATCCTCATCCCTAAAATGGATAAATGTAAGCTCACACCACATGTGTACATTGCCAGATTGCTATCTATATATTACTGCCATGTTTTACGCAGTTTTATTAGACTGAAGACTCATTGTTCTAAGCGATTTCTACGCTTTGCAGGTTTAATCTTTCCTCCGTTTACTAGTTAAATACGTCACCCTATTATGCCTATGAACAATAAAATTTAATTTTGGATAGTTTAATAGATAGTCTACACAGTCACGCGATAGATCTAACATGAGTGCATCTGAATAACTTTCAACACTCCCAAAAAGTTGGTAATTTATGCATCACATATTATTCTTTACAACCTGAATAATTTGCGATGTGACATAGCAACAAATTGCTCCGTCATAATGATTCAGATTAAAACATTTTTGTTCAGGTCCGAAGTATTTGAGAAATGAATCAATTTCAGATAATGCACAAATGTTTCTGTTTATCAAGCACGAATGGAGTAGAGATGATTTACATCGATTGAACTATAAACAAATAGAAGTGGCCGGCAGTACCGTAGTCTTATTGTCTTACTGTTATGAAATTCAGTTTCTTTTTATTTAATTGATGACCGAGATCGGTTACCAGAGTACATTCTCAAATCATTGAAACAGAAAAATTGTAATCCATGATAGCACTCAGACCATGTTAATACTGTCCATACTTGTGTATAAATCAAATTTTTCAGTGACCATTGGCAGGACTAACAAGTAACTCATTTTTGTGTGGAGATTTCATTAACACCCGTTTAAAAACAGTCAACATCCACATCTGTATAAATTTCCTTCACTTTACGTCTATGGTCACAAATTTTTTGTCATCAGATAACCGGTTTCGACCTATAATGACTATCTTCAGACGTGTTTTACAAAAAAACATGTTCTAATGTACTGCAGCCATAGTGGCATCGTCAAATGTTAAACACAAAATTAGCTTCAGCATCGTCAAATATATGTATAAATAACAGCATATGCACTAGTCATCTTGTCAGCAGGAATACTGTTCAAAATAAACTGCCATATTTCTGTTTGTAGAATACCGACTACAAATAAATCTCTTTTCATGTTTCTTTTTTTTTCCTTTTTGCCAAGAAAATTTTTAACGTCTCTCGCAATATATGTTTGAAAACTATTGGCCCCGTCTATTTTCCTCTTTACCATGAAGTTCTACGAACCTCGATTCTAAGCAGCTGTTTCAGATGCTGGAGGTCAACCAAAAATATACAAAAATAATTATCTGTCTTTTCTATTGTGCATATTGGCATCGTAATGAGGAAGATTAATTTCTATCATCAAATCTGAAGTACAGTTTACACCGGGTTATCTTGAGTGTCATAACAGTTGAGAGCTGATACGAATTATAACACATTTCCTCCTCACAGTAAATGATAACCGTCCCAATTTCATGGTAAACTTAGCAGACATTTTGCTAGCTAAGAAAAATAACGCCCAAGTTTACAATGGTTTCATTGTTATACAGAGCAGTATTTCCCATGTTAGAGATCTACAATCGCAATGAAACGCTGTATCCATGTAAAAAACAAACTGACGAAAGTTTTATAAGAAACATAATAAAAAAAAGTAACGAGACGCTAAACTACATGATGAAGTTAACAATACCCATAATGAAGTAATCAGACATTCAAATTTCATAAATAAAAATGTTTTTCGATAGGGGGATGGCGCGCCTCTAAACGAGGACTTGCTGTAGTCTTAATAAAATCTGGGAAAGTAGAAATATCAGCAGAGCACTGACTTTCAAATTAACCTAAGACAAAATAAAAGTAAAAGAAAAATAAAGTTTAAAAAAAATTGATGTACCGCTATGCTACAAGGGTGCCGCGGATGACAAAGAGGTCCTGCTACGAAAAGAAGTGGCATTCCAGACCGTCACTCTTTGTTGTGGCGTCGACGATGTTTTATTGCCCTTCACGGCAAGCCATTCAGAGCTTGCAGTGTAGCAAGGTAATGCCCATATGCACAGAACGGGATTTCCTAATGCTTGTCTTCGTGTTTGCCGAACCCTACCTAAACCAGAAAATTCGTGTGGAGTATTATATGCAGGGCCTTCCAACCAGGTCGAGATTTTGACATAGGACAGAATCTGCACCATATACTCAGAATGATATCCAACAACTCAGTCGATCAATGACAAGCTGAACAACTGACTGCATAATGATCAAAGGTGGGCCAACGCATTACTGACTTGCTCAATGCTCAAATTGCGAAGCTCTTTCTGTTAAATAAATGATCTATTTTTTCTGAAATTGTAATAATTTGTTTGCTAGTACATGTACATCACATCTACCGATTTCCTTCATTTCGGACTATTTTTTAGTGGAGTGCTTTTTTGCTTTTTTTGTAGCTAGTATCATTAATTGCTTAATAGTTTTTGCTTTCTTGCTATCTTTTTTCTGTCTGTTAATATTTAATATTTTAATTATTGTGTGATAATTATGATAAGTGGTTTTGACCTTGTCCAAGCTGAAGAAAGAAAGTTTTTGGATTTCGGTGCTTCGCTTCTGAGAACAATTAGAAACAAACTTTTCGTCAAAGTTAATCTATATATTTGGAAATATCTGGAATATTATCCATCGTGCTGCTTGTTTAATGCTATGCTATTTACCAGTGTGCTCTGAAAATACATAATTGTAATACATTGCTGTGCAAATCTTAAGGACGAAAGTAAGTTTCGAGTGATGTCTCACCAACAAGTAACGAAGCTCGAGAAGCTTGGACCACACATAGGAAAAATTGCTGCAGTATGTTACAGAAGGTAACTAAAAGAAATATGAAATGAGACGAATAGAAATGACACTTTTATTCAAAGACAATAAATCCACTGAAGTCACTGCGATTCATTATGGTCCCTTAGATATTATAAGATGCGGAACAGGGTTCTTAGTTGGCATCACCATTTACGATCACCATGAACGGCAATCAATGCTCTGCAGCGTACTCTCATGCTGGCCCCAAGATTGGTATCGACTTCTTGTGCTACTACGTTCCATTCCCCCACCAATGCGGTTGAAACTGTTGGACGGCACCTGGTACATACGTATGTGCTGCTATACGTCTTCGCACCGTCTCACACGGCCTCGATCGGGTCTATGTCAGGAGAACGCGCAGGCCAGTCCATTCGGCGAGTATCCTCTCGTCCCAAGAATTCCTCCACCTGCGATGTCATCAATAAATATGATGTCAGGGACCAATGCATCCCTGAAAAGACAGTACAAGGCGAAGGAGTACAGTGTCACCATAACGCTTATCGTTGAGTGTATCGTGTTCAAAGTTTTTGGAGGTCCGTAGGCACATGCAACCTTATTATTCCCCACACCATATATCTGGACCACCAAAACGCTAATTTTCGAATATGCTGACCGTACGTTCATGTGGCGAGAGGTGGGAACACGTAAGCCATCCATTGACGGTGTGGGGAGGTATAATATTGCAAGGGCATACTGACCTCTAAACCTTTGAACATAATACACTCACCAATCAACATTATTTTTGAAACTGTTCTTCTTCGCCGTGTGCATCTTTTCAGAGGCGCATTCGCTTCTGACTCTCCTTGAGGACAAAAATACGACGCCACTTTAAGCATTTACAACACTTTATTCACTTGTCCCACTCTCTTGATTAAGGAAAATCTCTATACACTTGCAGTGCTTGATCTAGGACAGTGGATGGATTTTGGGTTGGGAAGTTTACCGTACTCTGTCACAGATGTGGAACGATGAAGTGTGCCCATCTCTTGCTTTGGGAAAATCCCTGTACACTAGCAGCGCTTGATCTAGGACAGTGGCTGGATTTTGGGTTCGGAAGTTTACCGTACTATGTGGCAGATGTGGAACTGATAATGTGAGCTGTATGTTGTACATCTGATTTGAAAACTTTCAGTATAGACTATGCCGTAGTGTTGTACGTTTTGCATTTGTACATTAAGGACCACAATTCAAAAGCTTTACCTGAGTCACGAAGTTCCATTTCACGTAATTATTTCTGATTTATTGATTCTAATAAAATCCTCTGCCAGTATAAATGTGGACTGCTAAGTCTGAAAATAATTTTGAAATTTCTTTTATGATGTAGTTTTCATTGCAATTGCACTTCAAGTTTCCAAAATTGTTCTGATAAATTCTGACATAACTGAGACTAGTCAGTAGTTTTCAATTGTACTTATATTAACTGAACTGACAAAATATGTCCTTATTAATAGATTCATTAGATAAGCTCAGTGATCCATTCAAAAGCTCAGGTCAACAACGTTTGATTGCTGTTCTAGTGACTCTAATGTAATCACTGTAGTATTGATAGTTACTGTTGTAGAGACAAGTCTAAGCAAATTCTGTTACATTTGTTTTGAAATGTTATTGATGGCAACCTGTTGTCTGAACAAAAAGAAACTGTTCAGAATGAAACTATCTGCCAGCAAGAGAAAGAAGTTGTAGGAAGCGTCTGCGTTTTAGGGCTGCGTATGATAAAACAACTTAGCCCATTTTTTTTGTGTTTTTCGTGTCTCATTTCTCACTAAGCATTCCATAATATTGTATGTAGCGTGAATTAGCCCCTTAGTCATCCCTTTTACGTAACGTTAAGTACAACATGCACTTTCTTTTATAATACTCTTTACTTTTCCATGGCAATAGTTTTCAAAGTTTTGCACTACGTTTCCAAATACATTGTTTTTCCCAGATATAGTGACTGTACTATTCATATATTTTGAATTTGTATTTAAATACCTCCCCCCTCCCCCCCCCCCCCACCAATGAACCATAAACCTTGCCGCTGTTGGAAAGCCTTGCGTGCCTCAGTGATACAGATAGCCGTACCGTAGGCCAGACAAACGTGTGGTTCCTGAAGAATGGCAGCAGTGTTCTCAGTAGTTGCAGGGGCAAATGTCTGGATGATTGGCTGATTTGGCCTTGTAACACTAACCAAAACTGACTCGCTGTGCTGGTACTGCGAACGGCTGAATGCAAGGTGAAACTATAACCGTAATTTTTCCCGAGGGCATGCAGCTTTACTGTATGGTTAAATGATGATGGCGTCCTCTTTGGTAAAATATTCCGGAGGTAAAATAGTCTCCCATTCGGATCTCCGGGCGGGGACTACTCGGGACGACATCGTTATCAGGAGAAATAAAACTGGCCTTCTACGGATCGGAGGGTGGAATGTCAGATCCCTTGATCTGGTATGTTAGAAAATTTAAAAAGGGAAATGGATAGGTTAAAGAGAGATACAGTGAGAATTAGTTCGGTGGCAGGAGGAACAAGAAATCTGGTTAGGTGAGTACAGGGTTGTAAATACAAAATCAAGTAGGGGTAATGCAAGTGTAGGTATAATAATGAATAAAACAAATAGGAATATGGGTAAGCTACGGCAAACAGCATAGTGAACTCATTATTGTCGCCAAGGTAGATGCGAAGCCAACACCTACCACAGTAGTACAACATTATGTGCCGAGTAGCTCTGCAGATGACGAAGAGATTGATGAAACGTGTGATGAGATAAAAGAAATTGTTCCGATAGTGAAGGGCGACGAAAATTTAATAGTCATGGATGACTGGAATTCGATAGTAGGAAAAGTAAGAGTAGGAAACGTAGTAGGTGAATGTGGAATAGGGATAAGCAATGAAAGAGGAAGCCGCCTGATAGAATTTTTCACAACCATAACTTAATCATAGCTAACATTTGGTTCAAGAATCATGAAAGAAGGTTGTATACATGGAAGAAGCTTGGAGATACTACAAGGTATCAGATAGATTATATAATGGTAAGACAGAGAATACTAACGCGAATTCTTTACAGACGAATGGAAAAACTTGTAGAAGCCAACCTCGGGGAAGATCAGTACGGATTCCATAGAACTGTTGGAACAGGTGAGGCAATAATGACCCCACGACTTATCTTAGAAGACAGATTAAGCAAAGGCAAACCATCATTTCTAGCATTTGAAGACTTGGAGAAAGCTTTTGACAATGTTGACTGGAATACTCTCTTTCAAATTTTAAAGGTGGCAGGGGTAAAATACAGGGAGCGAAAGGCTATTTACAATTTGTACAGAAACCATGTGGCAGTTATAAGAGTCGAGGGGCATGAAAGGGAAGCAGTGGTTGGGAAGGGAGTGAGACAGGGTTGTAGCCTCTCCCCGATGTTATTCAATCTGTATATTGGGCAAGCAGTAAAGGAAACAAAAGAAAAATTCGGAGTAGGAATTTAATACATGGAGAAGAAATAAAAACTTTGAGTTTCACCGATGACATTGTTATTCTGTCAGAGACAGCAAAGGCTCTGGAAGAGCAGTTGAATGGAATGGACAGTGTCTTGAGAGGAGTATATAAGATTAACACCAACAAAAGAAAGACGAGAATAATGGAATGTAGTCGAATTAAATCGGGTGACGCTGAGGGTATTAGATTAGGAAATGAGATGCTTAAAGTAGTAAATGAGTTTTGGCATTTGGGGAGCAAAATAACTGATGATGGTCGAAGTAAAGACGATATAAAATGTAGACTGGGAATGGCAAGGAAACCGTTTCCGAAGAAGAGAAATCAGTTAACATCGAGTTTAGATTCAAGTGTCAGGAAGTCATTTCTGAAAGTATTTGTATGGAGTGTGGTTATGTATGGAAATGAAACGTGGACGATTAATAGTTTGGACAAGAAGAGAATAGAAGATTTCGAAATGTAATGCTACAGAAGTATGCTGAAGATTAGATGGGTAGATCACATAACTAATGAGGAAGTATTGAATTAAATTAGGGAGAATAGAAATTTGTTGCACACCTTGACTAGAAGAAGGGATCGGTTGGTAGGACATGTTCTGAGGCATCGAGGGATCACCAATTTAGTATTGGAGGGCAGCGTGGAAGGTAAAACCATAGAGGGAGACCAAGAGATGAATACACTATACATATTCAGAGGGATGTAGGTTTCAGGAGTTATCCGGAGATGAAGAGGCTTGCACAGGATAGAGTGGCATGGAGATCTGCATCAAACCACTCTCTGGAGTGAAGACCACAACAACAACAACAACAACAACATTTACATACTAGTTATGGAAATCCTCAGCCGGTTTTGTTTGTGTATCATTCTAGCAATTTCTATTATTAGTTATGTTAAACAGTAACATTAAACACTAGTAACTAAGCATTACGTTCTTCCAGACCATTGAGCATAGGACTTACTCTGTGCATTTACATTAGGGCGTTTCTTCGTATTGCTATCAATAAAATATTCATATATTCCCCATACTTCCAGCTATATAGTAATTTTGTGATATTGGATTATGTGAAAAAAATGGAATATTGTATTGTTCTATAACAGCAGGCTCTAGAAAATGTGAATCGATATCTCTACTCCGTATCTATTTAAGATAAAATGCTGACTTATGTACAGCACAAAATCATCAGCTGTAGCTCAGTATGTTATTTTGTGGCCAGTTTCTGGACGTGTAGTCGAAATTTCTAAATCTAGAAAACGAATGAGGAATTTATGTGGCAGCTTATTAATTGCCCAAAACTAGTGCTTTACTATGTACGTCAAAAGTTTTTCAAATAATGGTGTTAAAATGATCATTACCTCTGCATAATTTGAAAGGTGTATATGGTTCAAACATTTCATAGGTTATTTAATTATATTTGTAAGCCTAGTACTTGAGTTTAACAAATTTACGTTCGAGTTCATTTTACCTTGGCAAATTTTAAACTTAAATCGTCTGTTATATTCTACAATCTTTTTGACTTACTTGCCACCTGAGATCTGAGATTATCGTGAATAAGACTTTGCCTTCATAGTAGTCAGTAGTAGTGGTAGTGCCTGAGTATAGAATGTAAACTCCATCATAATTTGGCACCTCTTAGATACACGAAGTATCCCGTCACTTGACAGAAAGAAAGTACATGTAATTAGGTAGAGAACTTCTTAAAATTCTGCATACATGCAAGAGCAAAATCATTATCAAGTGCAGTACCAGGAGCAGACAATTATGGTAATCCATTAGATGAAATCATACAACTAAACAAATAATTCGTACGTAGGCACACGCTTACCATGTGGTAGGGATGGTAGACATGAGATATCAGAGCAACTGGGGAGCCATTAGGTCCTAATAACAGAAAACACTATCTGGAAATTAATACTGCTACTGAGCTTTGCACGGATCAACAAATAACGTATGACGCGTCATGGACACCACCACTTCGGTGATCAACGATAGTGGGTGACATTCGTGTAACAGAAAATGTCAATGATTTATTAGTATTGTTACTGTACATACGTTGGTGCTAGCGCCAGAGGTCACTCGTTTATTCAGAATTGGAAGACAACGCGGTTTTCACATATGCGTAATACTGGAAGCTATTAGTACATCAAACCCACACATGGTCCCCGCCCAGCATTCTCCTCAGAAAATATGTTTAGGAAGACAGTGTACGACCTCATGATTCAAGAATCATGCCGATACTATTCAGTTCCCTTCTTCTTGTCAAGTTGTGCCACAAACTCCTTTTCTCCCCAATTCTATTCAATACCTCCTCATTAGTTACGTGATCTACCCATCTAATTTTCAGCATTCGTCTGTAGCACCACATTTCAAAAGCTTCTATTCTCTTCTTGTCCAAACTATTTATTGTCCATGTTTCACTTCCATACATGGCTACACTTCATACAACCACATTCATAAACGACTTCCTGACACTTAAATCTATACTCAACGTTAACAAACTTCTATCCTTCAGAAACGCTTTCCTTGCCATTGCCAGTTTACATTTTATATCCTGTCTACTTCGACCATCATCAGTTATTTTGCTCCCCAAATAGCAAAATTCCTTTACTACTTTAAGGGTCTCATTTCCTAATCTAATTCCCTCAGCATCACCTGAATTAATTCGACTACATTCCATTATCCTCGTTTTGCTTTTGTTGATGTTCATCTTATACCCTCCTTTCAAGACACTGTCCATTCCGTTCAACTGCTCTTCCTATTCCTTTGCTGTCTCTGACAGAATTACAATGTCATCGGCGAACCTCAAAGTTTTTATTTCTTCTCCCTGGACGTTAATATCCACTCCGAATTTTTCTTTTGTTTCCTTTACTGCTTGCTCAATATACAGATTGAATAACATCGGGGAGAGCCTACAACCCTGTCTCACTCCCTTCCCAACCACTGCTTCCCTTTCATGCCCCTCGACTCTTAAAACTGTCATCTGCTTTCTGTACAAATTGTAAATAGCCTTTCGCTCCCTGTATTTTACCCCTGCCACCTTTAAAATTTGAAAGAGAGTATTCCAGTCAACATTGTCAATTGTCAAAAGCTTTCTCTAAGTCTACAAATGCTAGAAACGTAGGTTTGCCTTTCCTTAATCTTCCTTCTAAAATAAGTCGTAAGGTCAGTATTGCCTCACGTGTTCCAACATTTCTACGGAATCCAAACTGATCTTCCCCGAGGTCGGCTTCTACCAGCTATTCCATTCGTCTGTAAATAATTCGCGTTAGTATTTTGCAGCTGTGACTTATTAAACTGATAGTTTGGTATTTTCAGATCTGTCAACACCTTCTTTTCTTTGGGATTGGAATTATTATATGCTTCTTGAAGTCTGAGGGTATTTCGCCTGTCACATAAAGTTTGCTCACCAGATGGTAGAGTTTTGTCAGGACTGGCTCTCCCAAAGCTGTCAGTGGTTCTAATGGAATGTTGTCTACTCCCGGGGCCTTGTTTCGACTCAGGTCTTTCAGTGCTCTGTCAAACTCTTCACGCAGTATCGCATCTCCCATTTCTTCATCTACATCCTCTTCCATTTCCATAACATTGCCCTCAAGGATATCGCCCTTGTATAGACCCTCTATATACTCCTTCCACCTTTCTGCTTTCCCCTCTTTGCTTAGAACTGGGTTTCCATCTCAGCTCTTGATATTCATACAAGTGGCTCTCTTTTCTCCAAAGATCTCTTTAATTTTGCTGTAGGCTGTATCTATCTTACCTCAAGAGAGACAAGCCTCTACATCATTACATTTGTATTATTTTCTGCCTGCTTCAGCTACTGCTTTTTTATATTTTCTCCTTTCATCAATTAAATTTAATATTTCTTCTGTTACCCAACGATTTCTACTAGCCCTCGTCTTTTTACCTATTTGATCCTCTGCTACCTTCACTACTTCATCCTTCAGAGCTACCCATTCTTCTTCTACTGTATTTCTTTTCCCCATTCGTGTGAATTGTTCCCTTATGCTCTCCCTGAAACTCTGTACAACCTCTGGTTTAGTCAGATTATCCAGGTCCCATCTCCTTAAATTCCAACCTTTTTGCATTTTCTTCAGTTTTAGTGTACAGTTCATAACCAATAGATTGTGGTCAGAGTCCACATATGCCCCTGGAAATGTCCTACAATTTAAAACCTGGTTCCTAAATCTCTTTCTTACCATTATATAATCTATCTGATACCTTTTAGTATCTCCAAGATTATTCCATGTATACAACCTTCTTTCATGATTCCTGAACGAAGTGTTAGCTATGATTAAGTTATGCTCTGTGCAAAACTCTACCAGGCGGCTTCCTCTTTCATTTCTTAGCCCCAATCCATATTCACCTACTATGTTTCCTTCTCTCCCTTTTCCCACTGTCGAATTCCAGTCACCCATGACTATCAAATTTTCGTTTCCCTTCACTACCTGAATAATTTCTTTTATCTCATCATACATTTCTTCAATTTCTTCGTCGTTTGCAGAGCTAGTTGGCATATAAACTTGTACTACTGTAGTAGGCATGGGCTTCGTGTCTATCGTGGCCACAATAATACGTTCACTATGCTGTTTGTAGGAGCTTACCCGCACTCCTATTTTTTATTCATTATTAAACCTACTCCTGCATTACCCCTATTTGATTTTGTATTTATAACCCTGTATTCACCTGACCAAAAGTCTTGTCCTCCTGCCACCGAACTTCACTAATTCCCACTATATCTAACTTTAACCTATCCATTTCCCTTTTTAAATTTTCTAACCTACCTGCCCGATTAAGGGATCTGACATTCCACGCTCCGATCCGTAGAACGCCAGTTTTCTTTCTCTTGATAACGACGTGCTCCTGAGTAGTCCCTGCCCGGAGATCCGAATGGGGGACTATTTTACCTCCGGAATATCTTATCCAAGAGGACGCCATCATCATTTAATCATACAGTAAAGCTGCATGCCCTCGGGAAAAATTACGGCTGTAGTTTCCCCTTGCTTTCAGCCGTTCGCAGTACCAAAACAGCAAGGCCGTTTTGGTTAGTGTTACAGGGCCAGATCAGTCAATCATCCACACTGTTGCCCCTGCAACTACTGAAAAGGCTGCTGCCCCTCTTCAGGAACCACACGTTTGTCTGGCCTCTCAACAGATACCCCTCCGTTGTGGTTGCACCTACGGTACGGCTATCTGTATCGTTGAGGCACGCAAGCCTCCCCACCAATGGCAAGGTCCATGGTTCATGGGGGGGAGGAGTTAATGGGGGGAGGAGATAATACTATTATTTAATACTATTAATAATACTATTAATACTATTAATAATACTGTATTAATACTGTAATTAATAATACTATAATACTATTAATACTATTTAATACTATTATTTAATATGAATCAAATTAATTCAGTCTATACTGAAATTGGATTGTGCGAGTGACTGTGGGACCTGCTGCTGGAAAAATTCTAATGTTAATTCTCGGTTTCTTGCTAGGTCGCCTCTGCAATATATTTCCTAATAAGAACATCACCTTGAAACGAAGTTACGTTTCTCAACTAGACCCTCATTCAATAACTGAAGGATATAATAAGCCACAATGAAATAAATCTCAATGCGTAGAGCAGAACGTGTTCTTATATTGATATTCATTCATTTTAACTATTAGGACAACATCAATGGAATCACAGATATAATAGGAAACACATCAGCTTTGACTTAGCCAGTGCCTATGCACTGCCCTTTAATACTCAATTTGAAAACCGTTCTTCAAGATTCATCTGATCTAGCCCGGGTGTTTCCGAAGAAAGGTGGAAAAAACTGGCCATTCAGCAGACTTGGTTTTCCCATCTGAAGTTTCTTTCTTTTATTCATTTTTTAAATACAAAGTTTTCTCAATAAATTAAACTAAGGCACTTGGGCGGGAGTGAGCGCCAGTCCCCGACACGAATACGCCCGGCGGATTTTTGTCGAGGTCCGGTGAGCCGGCCAGTCTGTGGATGGTTTTTAGGCGGTTTTCCACCTGCCTAGGCAAATACGGGCTGGTTCCCGTTATTCCGCCTCAGCTGCAGTTTGTCGGCGATTGCTGCGCAAACAAGTTCTTCACGTACGCGTACACTACCATTACTCTACCACGCAAACATAGGGGTTACACTCGTCTGGTGTGAGACGTTCCCTGGGGAGTCCACCGGGCGCCGAACCGCACAATTACCCAGGGTTCGGTGTGGGGCGGCGGAGGGGTGAAGTGGGCTGCGGTACTCGTCGTGGGGTTGTGGACCACTGCGGCTGTTGCGGGGACGGAGTCTCTCCGTCGTTTCTAGGTCCCCATAACATTAACATAACAAGGTACTTGCAAAACTCCCGATTTCAACACGTGAGACCTGCACCGCCAATCTCCTTCATTGTCTTTTATCAGTTTAATTGATCACGACGGTATTAATCTCGTCCTCAAAGGCAGGCCGCTTAGGACACTGTCATTTACCTCACCCTTGCTACTATACCATTATCAATCGTGAAACGTGTTCTGGTCTCAGCCCTATTTCCACCTCAATAAATAAAATATCCAATGGGTTGAATTTATCTAGTCTGACCTTTTTATTTCGTGATATATCACGATAACCTTAATAATGGAAGTAATTATCTTACAAATCAGTTTCGGTTGATAATTTTAATAAGTGTTACATTAGATCTAAAGATTCCTATCTACAAGGTGAAACCACTCAAGAAACTGTCTTGCTGAATAAATTTGCTAACTGCAGAAAGTAATCGTTCTGATTCACCATTTGACATTGAGCATAATGCGAACTTTATTATTCATGTTTACTAATTTTACGGTTTCAAAAATCAGAATATGTATCAATGAACTCCGAAATGAGCCTGCTTGCGAAAGTGTTATAAGACTGCTGCCACTGGTGAAAGGTGCTTTAAAAAACATAAGAAGTAAATTATCAATCAGAGAATTTGTTTCGTTTTCCTTTCCGTTCCAGCGATAGCTCGAGGAGTGTGTGGTGGTATGCGAAGGTTAAGCTCTATTATAAGATGCAAACGTACTCCTTCCTCATAAAACACAGTTTATTATTTGTTCGATCGCACGTACCAGCAACTTTAGGCGAATTAGCATCTAACTTCATTCTTTCATGAAACGATCCAAAACTCTTTACGTTCTTAAATTGTTGGTACGCTGAATGTTATAGAATTGCAGTATGGTTCAATACCCCGCAATAGGCAAATAACTATGTACTAATGCCTGTTTCAAAGGTAATTATCCGGAAACGTTACAGGCGGCAATAAAAGCACGGAAAGCTTCAATTCAGCTGTAATTATACTTTCCTTTGTCATAGATTGGTATGTTTGGCTGAATCTGTATGAGATATCCCACCTTAATCAACTTAAGAAATCGTCGGCTTCTAATTGCTATCGTACAGTTTGCGTCAGTAATGTATTGGTAATAGAACTATGCCTTTTCTAATAGTTAAGTATGCTCTCTTATGCAGCACTAAGGATAAAGGTTCAGGGCACTCTCTTGTCCTTGGGGTGGGAAATTGCCCCTAAAAGGCGGAAGAATCAGCAATCACCAACGACATGAGGATGCAGAAGGCAATGGAAACCACTGCATTAAAGACACGTAACGGGTATACACAGGACATGTGGCCTGTAGTTGAAGAAGTGTCATGATGATCTCTCCATTGGCAAAATATTCCGGAATAGTCCCCCATTCGGATCTCCGGGAGGGGACTGCCAAGGGGGAGGTTACCATGAGAAAAAGATTGAATAATCAATGAAAGGATAATGTTCTACGAGTCGGGGCGTGGAATGTCAGAAGCTTGAACGTGGTAGGGAAACTAGAAAATCTGAAAAGGGAAATGCAAAGGCTCAATCTAGATATAGTAGGGGTCAGTGAAGTGAAGTGGAAGGAAGACAAGGATTTCTGGTCAGATGAGTATCGGGTAATATCAACAGCAGCAGAAAATGGTATAACAGGTGTAGGATTCGTTATGAATAGGAAGGTAGGGCAGAGGGTGTGTTACTGTGAACAGTTCAGTGACCGGGTTGTTCTAATCAGAATCGACAACAGACCAACACCGACAACGATAGTTCAGGTATACATGCCGACGTCGCAAGCTGAAGATGAACAGATAGAGAAAGTGTATGAGGATATTGAAAGGGTAATGCAGTATACTCATGGACGACTGGAATGCAGTTGTAGGGGAAGGAGTAGAAGAAAACGTTACAGGAGAATATGGGCTTGGGACAAGGAATGAAAGAGGAGAAAGACTAATTGAGTTCTGTAACAAGTTTCAGCTAGTAATAGCGAATACCCTGTTCAAGAATCACAAGAGGAGGAGGTATACTTGGAAAAGGCCGGGAGATACGGGAAGATTTCAATTAGATTACATCATGGTCAGACAGAAATTCCGAAATCAGATACTGGATTGTAAGGCGTACCCAGGAGCAGATATAGACTCAGATCACAATATAGTAGTGATGAAGAGTAGGTTGAAGTTCAAGACAGTAGTCAGGAAGAATCAATACGCAAAGAAGTGGGATACTAAAGTTCTAAGGAATGACGAGATACGTTTGAAGTTCTCTAACACTATAGATACAGCAATAAGGGATAGCGCAGTAGGCAGCACAGTTGAAGAGGAATGGACATCTCTAAAAACGGCCATCACAGAAGTTGGGAAGGAAAACATAGGTACAAAGAAGGTAGCTGCGAAGAAACCATGGGTAACAGAAGAAATACTTCAGTTGATTGATGAAAGGAGGAAGTACAAACATGTTCCGGAAAAATCAGGAATACAGAAATACAAGTCGCTGAGGAATGAAATAAATAGGAAGTGCAGGGAAGCTAAGACGAAATGGCTTCAGGAAAAATGTGAAGACATCGAAAAAAGATATGATTGTCGGAAGGACAGACTCAGCATATAGGAAAGTCAAAACAACCTTTCGTGACATTAAAAGCAACGGTGGTAACGTTAAGAGTGCAACGGGAATTCCACTGTTAAATGCAGAGGAGAGAGCAGATAGGTGGAAAGAATACACTTAAAGCCTCCATGAGGGTGAAGATTTGTCTGATGTGATAGAAGAAGAAACAAGAGTCGATTTAGAAGAGATAGGGGATCCAGTATTAGAATCGGAATTTAAAAGAGCTTTGGAGGACTTACGGTCAAATAAGGCAGAAGGGATAAATAACATTCCATCAGAATTTGTAAAATCATTAGGGGAAGTGGCAACAAAACGACTATTCACTTTGATATGTAGAATATATGAGTCTGGCGACATACCATCTGAGTTTCGGAAAAGCATCATCCACACAATTCCGAAGACGGCAAGAGCTGACAAGTGCGAGAGTTATCGCACAATCAGCTTAACAGCTCATTCATCGAAACTGCTTACGAGAATAATATACAGAAGAATGGAAAAGAAAATTGAGAATGCGTTAGGTGACGATCAGTTTGGCTTTAGGAAAAGTAAAGGCACGAGATAGGCAATTCTGACGTTACGGCTAATTATGGAAGCAAGGGTAAAGAAAAATCAAGACACGTTCATAGGATTTGTCGACCTGGAAAAAGCGTTCCACAATATAAAATGGTGCAAGCTGTTCGAGATTCTGAAAAAGTAGGGGTAAGCTATAAGGAGTGACGGGTCATATACAATATGTACAACAACCAAGAGGGAATAATAAGAGTGGACCATCAAGAACGAAGTGCTCGTATTAAGAAGGGAGTAAGACAAGGCTGTAGCATTTCGCCCCTACTCTTCAATCTGTACATCGAGGAAACAATGATGGAAATAAAAGAAAGGTTCAGGAGTGGAATTAAAATACAAGGTGAAAGGATATCAATGATACGATTCGCTGATGACATTGCTATCCTGAGTGAAAGTGAAGAAGAATTAAGTGATCTGCTGAACGGAATGAACAGTCTAATGGGTACACAGTATGGTTTGAGAGTAAATCGGAGAAAGACGAAGGTAATGAGAAGTAGTAGAAATGAGAACAGCGAGAAACTTAACATCAGGATTGATGGTCACGAAGTCAATGAAGTTAAGGAATTCTGCTACCTAGACAGTAAAATAACCAATGACGGACGGATCAAGGAGGACATCAAAAGCAGACTCGCTGTGGCAACAAAGGCATTTCTGGCCAAGAGAATTATACTAATATCAAATACCGGCCTTAATTTGAGGAAGAAATTTCTGAGGATGTACCTCTGGAGTACAGCATTGTATGGTAGTGAAACGTGGACTGTGGGAAAACCGGAACAGAAGAGAATCGAAGCATTTCAGATGTGTTGCTACAGACGAATGTTAAAAATTAAGTGGACTGATAAGGTAGGGAATCAGGAGATTCTACGCAGAATCGGAGAGAAAGGAATATGTGGAAAACACTGATAAGGAGAAGGGACAGGATGATAGGACATCTGCTAAGACATGAGGGAATGACTTCCATGGTACTAGAGGGAGCTGTAGAGGGCAAAAACTGTAGAGGAAGACAGAGATTGGAATCTGTCAAGAAAATAATTGAGGACGTATGTTGCAAGTGCTACTCTGAGATGAAGAGGTTAGCACAGGAAAGGAATTCGTGGCGGGCCGCATCAAACCAGTCAGTAGAATGATGACAAAAAAAGGATAATTCACTAACGCAAGTTTCTGATGAACACTTACCCACAACAGCATAAGCTTGACGATACCACCGATACCGCGTCATTGAGCAGGAATAAATAATTTGTTATTCTGACTTTGCCCATGAAAAATCCCAAATTTATCGATTGATTCCAGATATCAATCAATTCCAATGAATTAGAATGCATAAAACCTTACAAATTACCATATTACTCAAGTTTCCCTCTTTTCTGTAACTTAAAAATCTGTGCGGGAATCGCCAGAAGAACATCTGTGAATGCACAATGGAACACAGCATTATTCTGTGGCGACGAGCGCACGAAAAATCTGCTTTATTCTTTGATTTTTATTAGTATTCTTTGTATTGACTTGGTTACACCAAGAATAAATGCAGGTAATAAACGGGTATTCATTGAGCAAATATATTATACTAGAACTGACATGTGATTACATCTTTACGCAATTTGGGTGCATAGATCCTGAGAAATCAGTACCCAGAACAACCATCTCTAGCAGTAATAACGGCCTTGATACGCGTGGGCATTGAGTCAAACAGAGCTTGGATGGCGTGTACAGGTACATCTGCCCATGCAGCTTCAACACGATACCACAGTTCATCAAGAGAGTGACGTTTTCAAATGGTGAGAGATCTGGAGAACTTGCTGACCAGGATAGCAGTCGAACATTGTCTGAATCCAGAAACGCCAGTACAGGGCCTGCAACATGCGGTCGTGCATTATCCTGCTGAAATGTAGGGTTTCGCAGGGATCGAATGAAGGGTAGAGTCACGGGTCTTAACGCATCTGAAATGTAACGTTAACTGTTCAAAGTGCCGTCAATACGAACAAGAGGTGACCAAGACGTGTAACCAACAGCACCTCACACCATCACGCCGGGTGATACGCAAGTATGGCGATGACGAATATACGCTTTCAATGTGAGTTCACCGTGATGTCGCAAAACACGGATGCGACCATCATGATGCTGTAAACAGAACTTTGATTCATCCGAAGAAATGACGTTTTGCCAATCGTGTACCCAGGTTGGTGTGTGTGTGAAATCTTATGGGACTTGACTGCTGAGGTCATCAGTCCCTAAGCTTACACACTACTTAACCTAAATTATCCTAAGGACAAACACACACACCCATGCCCGAGAGGGGACTCGAACCTCCGCCGGGATCAGCCGCAATGTCCATGACTGCAGCGCCCTAGACCGCTCGGCTAATCCAGCGCTTCATACCCAGGTTCGTCGTTGAGTATGCCATTGCAGGCGCTCCTGTCTGTGATGCAGCGTCAAGGGTAACCGCAGCCATGGTCTCCGAGCTGATAGTCCATGCTGCTGAAAACGTTGTCGAACTGTTTGTGCAGATGGTTGTTGTCTTGCAAACGTCCCCATCTGTTGACTCAGGGATCGTTACAGCCATGTGGATAACATGCCTGTCATCTCGACTGCTAGTGATACGAGGCCGTTGGGATCCAGCACGGCGTTCCGTATTACCCTCGTGAACCCACCGATTCCATATTCTGCTAACAGTCATTGGATCTCGAACAACGCGAGCAGCAATGTCGTTATAAGATAAACCGCCATCGCGATAGGCTACAATACAACCTTTATTAAAGTCGGAAACGTGGTGGTACGCATTTCTCCTTCGTACACGAGGCATCACAACAACGTTTCAGCAGACAAAGCTGGTCAACTGCTGTTTGTGTATGAGAAATCGATTGGAAACTTTCCTCATGTCAGCACGTTGTAGGTGTCGCCAGCGGCGCCAACCTTGTGTGAATGCTCTGAAAAGTTAATCATTTGCATATCACAGCATCTTCTTCCTGTCGGTTAAATTTCGCGTCTGTAGCACGTCATCTTCGATGTGTAGCGAGTTTAATGGCAAGTAGTATAAGTTATTGCCTGACTACTATGTTGTATCTCTTCAGCAGACGGAGATAAGCTGCAGTTGACTAAAGTGGTGACCCTGGACATTGAATTCCGGTTTAGACGAGGAAATGCAGCACCGGTCGCTATCGCGCGACACACGGAGTACTACGGATCGGCGCGACGCTTTGTTGAAACTCATCGAATATTCACAAGGCGACATTGAAAACCAAGAAAATGCTGCTCTGAACTTTTCTACTGCATCATGTAACACCCGTTAGGCGCATGACACTAGCAAGATCAAAATATGCCCACCGCAGTTCATTCGTGATAAACCGGAATTATGGCTTGCAATGCTCGATCCGACTTTCCAGCACCACGGCATTGTAAACGAAGGTACCAAATTTATGATCGCTTTTAGTACGCTCGACAGTAAAACAGCAACGATCAGCGCAGACATTATGTTCCACCCGTCCCCAGTGCAATAGCATACGCATTTCAAACTGTTACTGCTTGAACGACTGTGTTGGCAAGTGGAATAACGTAACAAACAAGTACTACATGGCGTAAAGAGAGGAGATAAGTCGGTTTCGGAATTTTGGCGGCACCTGCGAAGCTTAGTCGACGGCACCGAGTTGACTGATACGACAGTGCAACATGTATGGCGCGTACAGTTGCCAGAGGCAGTTAAAACGGCTGCGGTTCTCTCCGAGGCACGCGAGATTTTACTGTTGCCCTCACTAGCCGACAAGGTCTAGGCCTCGTTAGATGCCGGGCATACGTAGTCTATGACGTTCGAACGCAGCGTACAGACGTTCAGGAATCTGCAGCGGTACAACAACGCCAACTACATTCAAATGGCTCTGAGCACTATGGGACTTAACTTCTGACGTGACCAGTCCCCTGGAACTTAGAGCTACTTAAACCTAACTAACCTAAGGACATCACACACATCCATACCCGAGGTAGGCTTCGAACCTGCGACCGTAACGGTCGAGCGGTTCCAGACTCTAGAGCCGCTCGGCCACTCCGGCAGGCCAACGCCAACAAACGGACGTTACTCAACAGTTGGACGAACTACGAAATCACATTGACGACTTGGCGGTGACAGATATCTACGTTTCTGGGAGGCAAACCAGCCACATACAAGAAGAGCAAGGAATCTGGCAACGTGTCTAAGGAACGCATCTGGTGGTACCACGCGATGCACATCACCTAGCACTCGCCCAAATGGCGTCAGCGGCCGGCGATAGGCGCCGCCGGCTGCGAGTTCGAGCACCAGCGCCTACCATTGCGATTTGAGAGCATTAACAGGAAACTACTGCTAAGTAACCTTTCCCCTTTAACTTCGCTGTCCCATCGACTTTTTGCCGCAGACGCTAAATCCGGCCGCGCTTATCTCATCGACTCAGGTTCTGACGTCTGTGAATTGCATGTTAGAAGTTGCAATGTGAAGCTTCCTCCATCTCAATCAAAGCTCACAGCAGCAAATCATACTTCAGTAATGACTTACGGAAAACGTCATATAGATGTAGAATTCGGTTTACAAGATCGTTTACCATGGACTTTCGTGATTACCGATGTGTCAGACGCAATGTTAAGTGGGGATTTCTTGTTCCATTAAGCAGTTGAAGTAGATGTTGGCTCATAGAGCATCCTGCGGAGTAAGAAGACCATTAGAGGCAACCTAGGACGAGGTTCTCTGCCTACGTGCGATGACAGACAGGAAGTGACGCCACACGTAGGGAACGGCGAATCCGTGCCGTGTGCGCAGATAGTTAAGCACAATACGGTCCATCCCATCACGACCACACACGGTCAACCAGTATCTCAGAGCCCGTGCCGCTTAACTGCTGGTCGTTTCGCTGCATCGAAGGCAGAATTCGAACAAGTCTTGGGCTCGGGAGTCGTCTGTAGATCAGACAGCCCATGGTCATCACCACTTCATCATATAAAGAAGAAAGGCGGGGCGTCGAGACCGTGTGGAGACTACCGAGCACTCAATACCCGTACTATTCCCGATCACTATCCGATACCACATATTAACGAGTTTATGCACGCGCCCGCAGGCGTGACTATTTTTAGTATTATTGATTGCCAGAAAGCGTATCACTAGATATCCGTAGCGCCTGCTTATATACCAAAGACGGCTGTCACGACTCTATTCAGCTTATTCGAATACCTCCGTATGCCGTTTGGTTTGAAAAATGCAGCACAAACTTGGCAACGGTTTGTCGACGAAATGCTAAGAGACGTATCGTACTGTATCACATTCCTCGATGACATCCTGGTCTTTTCGGAATCCGAGAAATTGCTCGAACTACTTCTAAAGACTGTTTACGAACGCATTGATGCATATGGCATACTCAGTGACAACAGCCATCATCAGTCCACTGCAAGGTAAACTTGCCGTTATCAAAGATACGGCTAGCCCCGTCGATTACCATCAACTACGTCGGTTCCTTGGAGCAGTTAATTTCTGCAGACAACATCTGCCTAATGCAGCGGCCATCCATTCACCTTTGACGTCAGCACTAGCAGGCAAGGAGACAGTGGGCAAACGACCTTTGCAGTGGACACCAAAGATGTTGGCGGCATTCGATAAGACCAAGGCATGTCTACGTCAGGCAATCATGTTGACACAACCGGTTCCTCAGGCGCGATTAGCAATTGTTGTGGATGCTAGCCAGATAGGCACTGGCGCAGCTCTACACCAGCATGTCGAAGGCTACTGGCTGCCCCTAGACTACTTCTCCCTAAGCTTACGTCACAAGCGAAATGGAGCTCTTACAATAGGGAATTGCTAGCAATTTATCAAGCTGTCAGACATTTCCGGCCACATGTGGAAGCCAGTGCATTCACTGTTTTCATATACCACAAGCCGATTACTTTCACATTCAGTTGGAACAAGGATGGCTCCTCACGACGACAATTTAGACAACTTGAATTCACCGCCCGATTCACGACAGACCTGCAGCATATAAAAGGAGCTGAGGACGTCGTGGCGGATTTCCCGTTTCGTTTGGAATCAGTCTCTCAGACTCTTGACTACAAGAAGCTAGCTGCTGCGCAAGAAACAGACCAACAACTCGCCGAATTTCGGAGCGATAGTACATCCGGTTTACGTCTGCGGCAAATCCAACCTGCTGGTGAACGTTTGCGAGATCGGTGCGATGTATCAGAGAGAAAACCGAGGCCTTTTGTACCTAAGAAATTGAGACGGCAATTATTTGACAGCATCTGAGGGGTGGCTCACTTTACTATCACATCGGAAACAGTGTACCTAGGGATGTTTAGGAGTGTGGAAATTTCGCGTACAGAGTGTGATACAAGTGGCAGCCAGTCACCTGACCATGATCGAAGTCCGTGAGTTCCGCGGAGCGTCCCATTCTGGTCTCTCACTGTGTCTAATGACTACTGAGGTCGCTGATATGGAGTACCTGGCAGCAGGTGGCAGCACAATGCACGTAATATGAAAACCATATGTTTTGGGGATGTCAGTGTTAAAAGGCGAAAACAAGTTTGAGGTAAGACTTCCGCAGTGCACAGCTAGTTATGATTATTGTCATCTGGTTAACTTTGTTCACTTGCTCAGAGGTGGGAGAAAGACTACTCTACTTCCCTTAGTCCAGAATTAACACATGGACTTACTAAGCTGATGATATAAATTCGCTGTTAATACTGCACCCTTTTTAAATCACTGTTGACTTTATTAAGCATAGTATTGTTGAAACCAATGTTGTGTGAAGGTCACGCGAAGTTTTACTCTCTCTCTCTCTCTCTCTCTCTCTCTCTCTTTGAATACATAGTTCATTCTAAAATCGTTGTCTTGAAATATAATTTCATAGGAATAGTACCTCTCTCCATCCCACTGTTTAAAGAACGTTTATTATTAAGCATTACTACTTACACGACGTGGTATGCAACAATTTGAATACTGTTTGGAAATTTTATTTAAGAATAGATATCTAGCTCAGCCGCTGCTTACCTGCTATTTGTTTTTGTACTTTCGGGAAATCTGCATCGATGTTGTCAGGGCTAGAGGTAAGTGCAAATTTTGATTAGAGCCATGTAATTGTTTTACTTCAACAGCACTTTAATATCAAGACAAGCTGTATTCAGAGCAGTTACAGTTCAGTTGATGGCAGACAGATTAGTGTGGCCCAATATAAAGGCGGACTGCCGTAGTTGGGCAAAATCGTGCTTAGATTGTCAGAGGGCAAAGGTTGGACGACACGTACACAAAGCGGTAGGAGACTTCCCACTTACGACGCAACGTTTCACACATAGGCACCTGGACATCATGGGACCTGTATTGCCGTCGGAAGGATACCGATAAATCCTCACTGCAGTGGACGGCTTCACCAGATGGGCGGGGGCGGTTCCATTATCGGACATTTCCGCGGGAACAGTGGCATTGGTATTTCATTCGTCATGGATCGCTCGTTTCGGCTATCCTTTACATGTCACCACAGACCACAGCAGTCAGTTCGAATCGATGCTGTTCTCAGAATTTGCCATCCTCTGCGGGTTACATCATGATCATATCACGGCGTACCAACCAACAATGGTGGAATGCTGGCATAGAACGTTAAAAGCTGCTTTAATGTGCCTCGTGCAGTCTTGGTCTTCAGCATTGCCACTGGTTTTGTTGGGCCTTCGTACCGCATTTAAAGCTGAGTTAGGAGCATCCACAGCAGAACTGGTTCATGGTGAACCCTTAAGACTGCCCGCAGAATTCTTCACTGATCAAACTGGGGCACGACAGACCGAAATGCCTTATGTACTCTAAACGGTGCGCGAGCATATGGCCAAACTTCGCCCATCCGCTGTCTCGAGACACGGGGCAGTAACTACGTACGTGCACAAAGATCTACGGTCACGTACACATGTGACGCTACTGACAGACGCTGTAAGGTTACCGCGGCAGCCCGCATATTCTGGGCCCTACAGAGTTCTCTCCTGGTATGAACACACTATGCATGTAGATGAAAATGGGAAGACGCAAGTGGTATCATTGTAAAGCGTCAAACCCGCACGTATGTTACCGACCGAAGAGGAAGTAGAACCGTCACTGCCAGCACCGGAGGCTGAAGAAGTTCTAGCTGTGCCTTCGGTACACACGAGAGCTGGACGTCGGGTGAAGTATTCGTGTAAATTCCCGGAGCTCCGATCTCCCGTGGGGGGACGGGGGGGGGGGGGGGGGCTGTGTGGGAGTCACCAGAAGAACATCTGTCAATGCACAATGAAACGCAGCAGTATTCTGTGGCGATGAGGGCACGGGGTGTTCAAGCCTTAGAAAGTAAAATGTTATTGCCTGACTACTATGATAACGAAGTCAGCAATGCATTACGTACTCTTCATATTGTCAGTACCCATGATAAGTAAATTTCTTTTCCTATATTTTTATTTAATTTTATCATCATTCTTGGGCACGACAGTATTTTTATATGTCCCTTCTTTAAGAAAAAGCTTTCAGTACACTGATTTTCTCCTCTTTTCAATAAATATTTCTTTTCATTTCCATTACGTCAACAAAGAAGATTACTGGGTAGTAAAGGTCAGCTTCATCTTCCCAGAGTTCATTTTCAGTAGATAATCGTAATATCTTTCATTATTCTGCTCTTTACTTAATATTTGAATCTTCCCTTTCTTTTATACACTCCTGGAAATGGAAAAAAGAACACATTGACACCGGTGTGTCAGACTCACCATACTTGCTCCGGACACTGCGAGAGGGCTGTACAAACAATGATCACACGCACGGCACAGCGGACACACCAGGAACCGCGGTGTTTGCCGTCGAATGGCGCTAGCTGCGCAGCATTTGTGCACCGCCGCCGTCAGTGTCAGCCAGTTTGCCGTGGCATACGGAGCTCCATCGCAGTCTTTAACACTGGTAGCATGCCGCGACAGCGTGGACGTGAACCGTATGTGCAGTTGACGGACTTTGAGCGAGGGCGTATAGTGGGCATGCGGGAGGCCGGGTGGACGTACCGCCGAATTGCTCAACACGTGGGGCGTGAGGTCTCCACAGTACATCGATGTTGTCGCCAGTGGTCGGCGGAAGGTGCACGTGCCCGTCGACCTGGGACCGGACCGCAGTGACGCACGGATGCACGCCAAGACCGTAGGATCCTACGCAGTGCCGTAGGGGACCGCACCGCCACTTCCCAGCAAATTAGGGACACTGTTGCTCCTGGAATATCGGCGAGGACCATTCGCAACCGTCTCCATGAAGCTGGGCTACGGTCCCGCACACCGTTAGGCCGTCTTCCGCTCACGCCCCAACATCGTGCAGCCCGCCTCCAGTGGTGTCGCGACAGGCGTGAATGGAGAGACGAATGGAGACGTGTCGTCTTCAGCGATGAGAGACGCTTCTGCCTTGGTGCCAATGATGGTCGTATGCGTGTTTGGCACCGTGCAGGTGAGCGCAACATTCAGGACTGCATACGACCGAGGCACACAGGGCCAACACCCGGTATCATGGTGTAGGGAACGATCTCCTACACTGGCCGTACACCTCTGGTGATCGTCGAGGGGACACTGAATAGTGCACGGTACATCCAAACCGTCATCGAACCCATCGTTCTACCATTCCTAGACCGGCAAGGGAACTTGCTGTTCCAACAGGACAATGCACGTCCGCATGTATCCCGTGCCACCCAACGTGCTCTAGAAGGTGTAAGTCAACTACCCTGGCCAGCAAGATCTCCGGATCTGTCCCCCATTGAGCATGTTTGGGACTGGATGAAGCGTCGTCACACGCGGTCTGCACGTCCAGCACGAACGCTGGTCCAACTGAGGCGCCAGGTGGAAATGGCATGGCAAGCCGTTCCACAGGACTACATCCAGCATCTCTACGATCGTCTCCATGGGAGAATAGCAGCCTGCATTCCTGCAAAAGGTGGATATACATTGTACTAGTGCCGACATTGTGCATGCTCTGTTGCCTGTGTCTATGTGCCTGTGGTTCTGTCAGTGTGATCATGTGATGTATCTGACCCCAGGAATGTGTCAATAAAGTTTCCCCTTCCTGGGACAATGAATTCACGGTGTTCTTATTTCAATTTCCAGGAGTGTATTTACTTTTAAACTGATCAAAATCAAGTATCTGGTCTATACAGAAAAATGACTGAAGTCGGTAATCTAGTTTTCAATTGATGTAGTGAAATTTTATTCAATAAAGTATGTAACACACCTTATAACGTAGACGACTACCATTGTACCTGAGGCCTATTTTCTGATTGGTCTACATACACGCCAAGACAAAAATAAGACGGACAAGCCAAAAAACTACGAATGTGTTATGCGAATTGGTCACAAATTTATCTTCGGCGCCTTACCGTTAATCCTCTGCAGACTAAACGCTAGTATTGTGGTCTAGACCATTGCATTGCAACGTACACAGACTTTTTGCCCTCCCTGAAGTCTTAGAACGCATACCCTTAGGAAGATCACGCTTGTGTCAGAAGGGTTTTTTTTCAGCTTTTTAGTTATGGACTTAAACTAAAGAAATCCTCTTCCTGCATTTACACTACTGGTTTGCCTATTCTTGTCCACTATTAGGTGTCTTCTTCTTGGAATTATCATTCACATTTTTCTATTTCACTTCATTTTTCCCCCTCAGTTTCTATGTTTTGGTCATTTGAAACCGAACTATTACACTCTATATCAACCACGCTGATTATAAACACGGGGAATAACTTGCACTCATTGGTTAGGTGATCAACCAGTCAGAACCTAGGTATAAGAGAGGTTCAGGACACGCCTATTCTACCGAAGAGTTCGAGACTGCTTTGTAAGACCTTTTATCTCACCCTTTTTAGTATTGACATGGAGCTATCCCATACTGTGTTAGTTCAACAAAAAGGTGTCAGATCGGCTCAGCTCGCATAATATGCAATTTTCATCGAACTGAAGGAGATGACCCGCATACCACTAGGTCCCTCAATTAATTCATTGTGAATCTTCGGCTGCCGGATTTTGTTCCAGCGACCGGCTGCGGCTATATGTACAATCTTTGCAGCTCGCGACGCTCTCTAGCTGGAACCCCTAGTCAGCAAACAGAATGAGGCTCCATTTTATCCACCGGCTCTCAGCAAAATTTTTGTATACAGCAACTTATAAAATAAGAACAGTACTTCTTAATAATTATACCTTCTCAATGCATAATCTTACAGTTTATTCGTAATGATTAGTGGCGACAATCTCACTCGTAATGTCCACTAAAATAAATTTTTTGGGTGTTTCAAGGGTTGGTGCCCCCTCCCAGCCTCCATCCACTCTCCAAGCAAAAGATATTCGACTGTAGAATTCTCATCCAGTCTCACCAGGCAAACAGTCATACCAGTTCAGTATCAACTTATGGAACGTCAGAGCGTTAAAAGGAATACTGACTAATAATAAATGCACCCAGAGCCATTTGTGAGATCTCAAATCTATTTCGTCATTCACTACGAAAGTAATATTGCCTATACCCACCCTCTCCCCATCTCAGATCCTAGGTACGCTCGTCACTAATGTCCATATTATTTTTATAGATCGTTTTTCGCCTTGGGTAACGAAGGGTCAGCAGCAAAACTAACGCTTCACCAGAACACCTAGGGCAGGAAACAAGACAGGCCTGGGGCACCAGAGAGAGGTCTCTCAACTAGGAGCAGAGAACTACGAACAAGGTCTGACAATATTCAAAAGACATAACCTCTAATATCTAAGAATAATATATCAGACTAAACATTGGCTGCACTCTAGACATTTGCGGCGTCTATTCACAACGGCTACAAGGTCACCGTTTGGAATCTGAATGGTCTACTCTTTTTAGAACAAAAAGAGTAGATTTCTTCGAATCGAGACGAGAATATAATTCTCCGATTCATCTTTCCATTTTGTAAACGAGTGCTAGTGCCCCATTTCTGAAGTGGAAAAGGGTACGTGAACGCACGAACACGGGTACACAACCGGAACCACGATGATCAACTAGCACTTCAGCCATAATCGCAGACGTGTGAAGTGCGATAACAGATGCGTTATCTGTCGCAAATACGATAAATAATGTTATCTTACCACTAAGGAATGCGCTGCGTAATAACGGAGGTCGACCGGGCACTTCATTTTTCTGTACGCATTGTGCTCAATTGACATCTTTTCGAGTCGTGTGATGTCTGAGGCATCACGTGCGAGAAAAGAGTATTGCGAGAACTGCTGCTCCAAAATAGCCACAGATGAGGGTGACGTAACTTCCGTGGAGCGATACGCTTTGTAGTTCGCCGATACTGACCTTCTTGGGAACGGAAGTGACCATGTTCTATATATTTTTTTATGCAACACTCTGGCACAAGACGGCTGTCTTGCCAAGAGCCAAGAAGTAAAGACGTTACCTCACCTGAAAACTCAGTTGCAGTTCTTGAACCACCTGGATTCGCATTCTGCAGTATGGTAAATCCTTCGGAACACGCATCGTGCCTTTCAACATCAACGATGAGCGGTCCGAGTTCGACATGCTTCTGAATGCTCTGAAACGATGCAGCTTGTGCATATGACACGTGTGCCTGAACGAGATGTACGCGATCGTAACTTCCAGCGACAGTTGTTGACTATCTGGCTCGTAAATCACACTGATAACGAAATGGACGGTCGTAAAATATCTATGTTAGCGCTGCTAAGACGCACATTTCCACCCTTGTTTATACGCTAGTCGCTTTGTTCTGTTTGCAGTATACACTTATAAAACTTTCAGTATCCATGAATACGGTACTTTACAAGGCTAAAAGGAAAGTACCATCCAGTGAATGAATACAACGGCTTATAAAAGTTGCATTAGAAATAGTTCGTAACAAAGATAAAAATTATTTCATCACGCTCATTTTTAATCGAACCCGAACATCGTTCTTACTTGATCACTGTTCCTATCCAGAAGTAGAATCTTTACAAATTGTGAAACACAAAGTTAGAAGCAGGGAAGTGAGAAATATAGTATTGAACGTAGTGGAAGCTCTCTTGTAGATAACACCAAGAGAACAAAGTCACTTATCAGAACCAGAACACTTTCATTTACGTAACATTAATCTCTATAGAATATTCTTCTGCTTAAATAATAAGTAAGTATCAGAACCTATTACAGCCGGCCGCGGTGGCCGTGCGGTTCTGGCGCTGCAGTCCGGAACCGCCCTACTGCTACGGTCGCAGGTTCGAATCCTGCCTCGGGCAGGGGTGTTTGTGATGTCCTTAGGTTAGTTAGGTTTAAGTAGTTCTAAGTTCTAGGGGACTTATGACCTAAGATGTTGAGTCCCATAGTGCTCAGAGCCATTTTTTAGAACCTATTAGAAAACGTGACATTAAAGAAAAGTCAGGTACATTGCGGCGTGAACCGACATCGCATCATCGGTCACATCAATGATGTGTGTCGCTACTCATTACACTACCACACTACCACACTTTACATCTTAGCATCATCTGAAACATTTAATCATAGGTATTTTCTTACGTGGCATTTAATTATAACAAAATGCGTTTTTGATGGATCCTCAATTTTCCTTTGCCATGAACTTCCATAACACACAAGTTACAATACTTTTTTAACCACTAATATAGCGTTTCCCGTCTTTTTATCGCAACAAATCGTACAACTAACGACGGGTTTTCGAGAGATCAGCAATTTACTGACGCTTAGAAAAGGCATATACAGGGTGAGTCTCCTAACATTACCGCTGGATATATTTCGTAAACCACATCAAATACTGACGAATCGATTCCACAGGCCGAACGTGAGGAGAGGGGCTAGTGCAATTGGTTAATACAAACCATAAAAAATGCACGGAAGTATGTTTTTTAACACAAACCTAGTTTTTTTTAAATGGAACCCCGATAGTTTTGTTAGCACATCTGAACATATAAACAAATACGTAGTCAGTGCCGTTTGTTGCATTGTAAAATCTAAATTACATCCGGAGAAATTGTAACCTAAAGTTGACGCTTGAGTACCACTCCTCCGCTGTTCGACCGTGTGTATCGGAGAGCACCGAATTAGATAGGGATCCAAAGGGAACGGTGATGGACCTTAGGTACAGAAGAGACTGGAACAGCACATTACGTGCGACTGCTACGGTCGCAGGTTCGAATCCTGCCTCGGGCATGGATGTGTGTGATGTCCTTAGGTTAGTTAGGTTTAAGTAGTTCTAAGTTCTAGGGGACTGATAACCACAGCAGTTGAGTCCCATAGTGCTCAGAGCCATTTTTTTGAACAGCACATTACGTCCACATGCTAACACCTTTTTTTTGGTCTTTTTCACTGACGCACATGTACATTACCATGAGGGGTGAGGTACACGTACACACGTGTTTTCCGTTTTCAGTTACGGAGCGGAATAGAATGTGTCCCGACATGTCAGGCCAATAGATGTTCAATGTGGTGGACATCATTTGCTGCACACAATTGCAATCTCTGGCGTAATTAATGTCGTACACGCCGCAGTACATCTGGTGTAATGTCGCCGCAGGCTGCCACAATAAGTTGTTTCATATCCTCTGGGGTTGTAGGCACATCATAGTTCACATTCTCCTTTAACGTACCCCACAGAAAGAAGTCCAGAGGTGTAAGATCAGGAGAACGGGCTGGCCAATTTATGCGTCCTCCACGTCCTATGAAACGCCCGTCGAACATCCTGTCAAGGGTCAGCCTAGTGTTAATTGCGGAATGTGCAGGTGCACCATCATGCTGATACCACATACGTCGACGCGTTTCCAATGGGACATTTTCGAGCAACGTTGGCAGATCATTCTGTAGAAACGCGATGTATGTTGCAGCTGTTTGGGCCCTTGCAATGAAGTGAGGACCAATGAGGTCGTCCCCAATGATTCCGCACCATACATTTACAGTCCACGGTCGCTGTCGCTCTACCTGTCTGAGCCCGTCGGGATTGTCCACCGACCAGTAATGCATGTTCCGTAGATTCACTGCCCCGTGGTTTGCGAAACCCGCTTCATCGGTAAACGGGTAGAACTATAACGCATTCTCTGTTAATGCCCATTGACAGAACTGCACTCGATGACTAAAGTCATCACCATGTGATTGCTGATGTAGCGACACATGAAACGGGTGAAAGCGGTGGCGATGCAGGATGCGCATGACAGTACTTTGACTCAGTCCACCGGCTCTCGCAATGTCCCGTGTACTCATGTGTAGGTTCATGGCAACAGCAGCTAACACACCAACTGCACCCGCTTCTCCTGTGACGGGACTGTTATGGACCCGTTTGCGAGCTACGACCATACCTGTTGCATACAGGTGGCGGTAGATATTTTGCAATGTGTGGCACGTTGGATGCTCTATGTACGGGTAGCGGTCTGCATACACCCTGCAGGCTTCAGCTGCATTTTGTCGACACTCGCCATAGATGAGTATCATCTCCGCCTCTTCAGAGTTCGAATACACCATGGTCACAGTTCCTACAACACTACACTATCACAGACGTCTGGTAACACGCTGTACTACAGTTGGTCTGCGTGCGGAGACGAATGCAGAATAACAATAGCAGCAAGCGCTACACGCGGACACTGCGACAGCTAGACCAAACCACAACAGTGCACTACAGCCACACTCGTAAACACGGTCGTCATCGTAAACATGTCCCTGGAGATGATGCTCGCCGACCGTGGCCCGTGTTTGTTACAACACCCAACTGAACGTCGGAGGTTTCAAGCGTCAACTTTAGGTTACAATATCTCCGGATGTAATTAACATTTTAAAATGCACCAAACGGCACTGATTACGTATTTGGTTCAAATGTCTCTGAGCACTATGGGAGTCAACTGCTGTGGTCTTCAGTCCCCTAGAACTTAGAACTACTTAAATCTAACTAACCTAAGGACATCACACACGGCCATGCCCGAGGCAGGATTCGAGCCTGCGACCGTAGCAGTCGCGCGGTTCCGGACTGCGCGCCTAGAACCGCTAGACCACCGCGGCCGGCTTACGTATTTGTTTATATGTTCAGACGCGCTAACAAACCTAACGTGGTTCCATTAAAAAAACGTAGGTTTGTGTTAAAAAACATACTGCCGTGCATTTTTGTATGGTTTGTATTAAACAGTTGCACTAGCCCCTCTCCTCGCGTTCGGTCTGTGGAATCGGTTCGTCAGTATTTGATGTGGTTCACGAAGTATATCCAGCGGTAACGTTAGGTGACTCACCCTGTATACAGGGTGATAATAATTCAAGATCAACTTTCAAACCGCTGTTGAAGTAACACTACTGGTCAGAATGACGTCAAATTGCAACGGAATATTAACGGGGAAGGGGAAGAACGTATTGCAGTAGAAAAATAAATAGTTACAAAATGCAGCAAAAGATCGCACTTTAGGCATCATAATTTAATGGTGGTCGACTACAAATGACAAATGAATCTAATAACAATGCATAATCTGCATGTTTGACGCTAAACAAACTCTACTACTTAGTGTACATGGGTGTACAGGTGTACTACTGTCAGTTACGCTAGCCTATCCACCACTGCATCGTCATATCACATCGGACATGAAAAATTCGGTTTTAATTGTACTGAGGCCAAAAACCGCATAAAAAGTATGAATAAAAATCAAATCGGAATATTAATTTTCGTGTGACTGGCGTAAAAACATGTTCAGTATGCTGTCTACCGTTTTCTGCAACAAGTTGAAATTGAGAAACAGCATAACTGATAGAAGTGTTTCCAGGGTCCCATTCGGAATGTGTTGCGCAGTTTGTGCCTTAAGTGCATCTAAGATTGCAATCGGAACACTAAACACAACGTCTTTCAGACAGCTCAACAGCCAGAAGACACACTGATTAAGATCAGGTGATCGGGACGGCCTGGCTGTAGGGAAATGGCGGCTGATAATTCTATCATTTCCGAAATGGCGATTCAGCAGCTGTTTAGCTGGTTTTGCAATGTGCAGAGGTGCGCCATCTTGCATAAAAATAATCCCATCCACATATCTACGGTGTTGGAGAGCTGGAATGACGTTGTGTGACCGTGCGGTTCTAGGCGCTTCAGTCTGGAACCGCGCGATCGCTACGGTCGCAGGTTCGAATCCTGCCTCGGGCATGGATGTGTGTGATATCCTTAGGTTAGTTAGGTTTAAGTAGTTCTAAGTTCTAAAGGACTGATGACCTCAGATGTTAGCGCCATAGTGCTCAGAGCCAGTTGAACCAACGACGTTGTTGCACAAGACACTCATAGCTCTTAGTGAGAGTATAGGTAACAGGACCGGAGACACCTGTCTCTTCCAAAAAATATGGCCCTATGATAAATGATGCCGTAAACCCGCACCACGCAGTGACCTTTTCAGAATGAAGTGGTACTGGTTGATTTGTGTTTGTGGATTTTCCGTTGCTCATATTCGACAATTCTATGTATTGACATATATTGTCAGATGGAAATGGGCTTCGTCTGTCCACAAAGTCTTCCACGGCCAATCATTGTCCACTTCCATGTGAGCAAGAAATTCTAAAGCAAAGGTCTCTCTTGTTGGCAGGTGAACAGGAAGCAACTCGTACACATGGGTAGTTTTGAATGGATAGCAAAGAAGGATGTTTGATAGGAGTTTACGCACCGTGTTCACGGGTAGGTTCAATGTTCGAGGAATTCTCTGTACACTACACTTATGAACACCACCACTCGTCTCCTCCTGCATTGCTGTGGCCACTGCTTCCATTGACGTCGAATCAGTTCGTTTTCTCCCTCTACCAGGTTGAACACAAAAGAACCCGTCTTTTCTAATTTCCTAATCATTTTCTGCAGACCCACAGCAGTCACTGACCAACGCCTTTTTTCAAGCCCTTCAGTGTCTGGGACTTCCGCAGAGCGACGTGTGCACAGTCATCTTTCTTGTAATACAGCTTTACAAGCAGAGCGCGATTCTGCATTGAGACAGTCATGGCGAACGTCGCAGACGCGAAAGGAGGAAAATCTGTATACCCGGCGTGTTTATAACAACTTCAATGGGTCGTGCGCATGTCTGGTGTTTTCATTTACGTATTCTGACCCATACAGTACCATCTATTGATCAATTTTCACACAATTTTTTTCTTCTGCCATACGTTTTCCTCCTTCTCCGTTAATATTACGTTGCAACTTGACGTCATTCTGACCAGTGGTGTTATTTCTACAGCGTTTTGAGAGTCTAACTTTATTTATAATCACCCTGTAATTATGGGCTTCACTTGAAAGCCAAAATGGCGTCTCGTAACTCTGTAGTGAAGAGAGATGGCGTCATCTGACGTACGAGCCTTTCGCACATCTCACTGATTTAAGTTCAGACGCACGCTCAGTATATCTGACGTACTAGATATTGCCCTGAACGTTCGGAAAAATTCCCCAACGTAGTTTTTCCACGTTATGACGTCAGAACACAACACTCAACGTTCCAATGTATTGTCCGCGTGCCGACGGTTTTAGTAATTTCCCCGTCCGGCCACCTAAATCGCTTACCACAAACACCTTGATGGTTCCTTTGAGAAAGAACAGCGAAACTCCTACCCAGTCCATCTCCCATCCCGAGTTTGTGGTTCATCTCAAATAACTTCGTCGTTTTCTGTCCACTAGATGACCAATCAGCTGCTTAATCGGAAATATTCCTCTTACACAACTGAAGCGTCAGCGTTCCTTCACTAAATGACGATGTACTGTGTTACGTATACAGGGCGTTACAAAAAGGCACGGCCAAACTTTCAGGAAACATCCCTCACACACAAATAAAGAAAAGATGTGTAACGTCCCCTTAGAAAAATTATTGAATTACTGTGCTGATAAATCTCTTACATTATTTTATTTTCAAACAGCTGAGCAGAACTAAACGCACTCAGACATTTCGCTCTTTACCTATTCTGATCAACACTAAACTGACACACAATATTTTTAGCTCAACGCAATCTGACTTTTAATAATCCCTACAAAAGAATGGCCCTGACTAACATTAAAATATATCTTTCACAAATCACTTACCTCACAAAAATCTTCGTTACTCGAACTACTGCGATACAGCGAGCGCCACTACTGCCAGCTAAATAAAAGATTCAAACTACTGAAGGCACTGACTACTGATACGCATAGTTAGCAAATGAAAGATTTTGATAGAGAACAAACAATGCATTTACCTTAATAGTGTTCAAAACTCCGCCATTTCTCTCCCCACATCCACCACTGCTGGCGGCTCACCTCCAACTGCGCAACGCTACGCGCTGTTAACAGCCAACTGCCCAACACTACAATAGCGAACAACAATGCTAAACAGCCACAGACTGCACACAGCACAGCCAGTGATTTCCATACAGAGCGCTACGTGGCGTTACCAATGAGAAAACTTAAACAGCCTACTTACAGATGTTATGTGGACATGTGTCCGGAAACGCTTAATTTCCATGTTACAGCTCATTTTAGTTTCGTCAGTATGTACTGTACTTCCTCGATTCACCGCCAGTTGGCCCAATTGAAGGAAGGTAATGTTGACTTCGGTGCTTGTGTTGACATGCGACTCATTGCTCTACAGTACTAGCATCAAGGACATCAGTACGTAGCATCAACAGGTTAGTGTTCATCACGAACGTTGTTTTGCAGTCAGTGCAATGTTTACAAATGCGGAGTTGGCATATGCCCATTTGATGTATGGATTAGCACGGGGCAATAGCCGTGGCACGGTACATTTGTAACGAGACAGATTTCCAGGACGAAGGTGTCCCGACAGGAAGACGTTCGAAGCAATTGATCGGCGTCTTAGGGAACACGGAACATTCCAGCCTATGACTGGCGACTGGGAAGACCTAGAACGACGAGGATACCTACAGTGGACGAGGCAATTCTTCGTGCAGTTGACGATAACCCTAATGTCAGCGTCAGAGAAGTTTCTGCTGTACAAGGTAACGTTGACCACGTCACTGTCTGGAGAGTGCTATGGGAGAACCAGTTGTTTCCGTACCATGTGCAGCGTGTGCAGGCACTATCACCAGCTGATTGGCCTCCACGGGTGCACTTCTGCGAATGGTTCATCCAACAGTGTGTCAATCCTCATTTCAGGGCAAATGTTCTCTTTACGGATGAGGCTTAATTCCAACGTGAAAAATTGTAAATTTTCACAATCAACATGTGTGGGCTGACGAGAATCCGCACGCAATTGTGCAATCACGTCATCAACACAGATTTCCTGTGAAGATTTGTGCAGGCATTGTTGGTGATGTCTTGATTGGGCCCCATGTTCTTCCACTTACGCTCAATGGAGCATGTTATCATGATTCCATACGGGATACTCTACCTGTGCTGCTGGAACATGTGCCTTTACAAGTACGACACAACATGTGATTCATGCACGATGGAGCTCCTGCACATTTCAGTCGAAGTGTTCGTACGCTTCTCAACAACAGATTCGGTGACCGATGGACTGGTAGAGGCGGACCAATTCCATGGCCTCCGCGCTCTTCTGACCTAAACCCTCTTGACTTTCATGTTCGGGGACATTTGAAAGCTCTTGTCTACGCAACCACGGTAGCAAATGTAGAGACTTTTCTTGCTCGTATTGTGGACGGCTGTGATACAATACGCCATTCTCCAGGGCTGCATCAGCGCGTCAGGGATTCCATGCGACGGAGGGTGGATGCATGTATCCTCGCTAACGGAGGACATTTTGAACGTTTCGTTTAACAAAGTGTTTGAAGTCACGCTAGTACGTTCTGTTGCTGTGTGTTTCCATTCCATGATTAATGTGATTTTAAGGGAAGTAATAAAATGAGCTCTAAAATGGAAAGTAAGCGTTTCCGGACACATGTCCACATAACATATTTTATTTCTTTGTGTGCGTGGAATGTTTCCTGAAAGTTAGGCCGTACCTTTTTGTAACACCCTGTAGATGCTTCAATGGGCTTAGGGATCATAAGTGTGCATAGAATGTAATGTTCATTACGTTGCTAGCGAGAAAACCGGCTTACTTCTCTGGGATAGGGCCAACTTAGCTGCAGGATTTACCGGACAATCCTCTATCATGTTTCTCACCATATAAGGCCCTGCGGAGCGTACGTCGCAACATGATGTTTATGTATTTCACGCTGCCTTACAACTTCTTAACGCCTGTATGAGAAGTGTGTAGTCAATTTCCGAAAGGAAGTGCTAACAGAGATTTACTTCAAGTTTCATCTATCCTTATAGATTTCGTTACAATAACAATAATTTCGTTTAGTATCAGTGGCCCGGTGTAAGTCTCTCTATTGGACGCCACCTCCGCGATATGCATGTCCCTTACGTATCACAGTTAATCAACGGAGAAAGCGTGAAATATGTCCTCGCCACAGAGAAAGTTCTTCAAAAGTAAAATCCTCCAGCTACACGACATTGCAAAATACAAATGACTTAAAAGTTTCAAGTCCGTATTTTGCACATCAAGACGGTAGATTCCAACGGCGATGGGATTATCTCTTATGCTTACAAACTGCGTGAATTTCTGTTGGAAAAAGACTTTCGTGATCTGAAAAGATAAAAAATATCGGTTAAAAGTATTATTCCCGCCGCCATAAAAAAAGAAAAATGGTAATATCTCCGGCCAATCCGATTTGGTTGTCTGCGTCACTCTTCAGTGATTCTTAACCGTTAAAATGTAATAAAACTCTTGCAATGAAAAAAAGAGTAGAAATTGACGAAGTGGATATCGATACTGACGCAGATAGGTTCTTTCTATATTAAGAGAATGATTGAAGGAAGTGCACAAATGAAGCTCGAATCAATGGTCATTGAATAAAGCCGTCCCCAGTCTTTTGAAGACGGCCTCTGGAATTCTTAAATAGCACAAGTAATCCAAAAATATTAGTCATATAAGGTAGTTCATCTGGCACTACGAAATTAAACACAGCTAGACAATGTTAACTTATCACTCCTCAAGTGCCTTGCCGCAGTGGTAAGACCGGTTTCCGTTAGATCGTCGAAGTCAATCACCGTTGGTCTTGTATAGCACATGCACGGTTGACTTTGATGTCTGCCGAGTGCTGTTGACAAGACGGGTGCACACAGCCCTTGTGATGCCAATTGAGGAGCTACTTGATTAAGAAGCAGCGGCTCCGGTCACGAAAACTGAAAAAGACCGGAAAGCGCTCTTCTGACCACTCGGCCCTTCATATCTGCATCCAGTGTCGCCTATCGTCTGAGGATTAATGCCGCGGTCAGTCTTGGGCCTCCCGAGGCGAAGTATTATTCCGCAAGCAGGCAATAAACAACAAGTCAGAGAAACATAAGTCAGGAAGATATAATATAAGCTTCATAAAACAAGGAAATGTAGCCTGTGGTTATCCTCTCACGCTCCTATTCTTGGTAAGACAGATTGATAGTCAGAAATCATGTGATTAAAGTCTTATTTGTTCTTTTCTTTGCATTTTTAATACCTCTTATAAGCAAAAAAACTAGTTTAGTCTCATATTTGACTTTGTGATTAAAAATACTGCTTTAAGGAGACCTGCAGTTTAACGTGGAGTACGAACCACGAGTTCAAAATGGCTCTGAGCACTGTGGGACTTAACTGCTGAGGTCATCAGTCCCCTAGAACTTAGAACTATTTAAACCTAACTAACCTAAGGACAACACACACATCCATGCCCGAGGCAGGATTCGAACCAGCGACCGTAGCGGTTGCGCGGTTCCAGACTGTAGCGCCTAGAACCACTCGGCCACTCCGGCAGGCGAACCACGAGTCGTTTCTGGCAATCCTTCACATCGTTGTCAGGTGAAGGCTACGTTAAAATGAACACCAAAACTTAGTGGTCCGACCAAGATTCGATCCCGCGGCCTTTCGCTTTCGAGTCGTGCGATTTACGCTAAACCACTAGGGACGACGTACTGAACAGTTCTAATTAATATTGTAAGACGGAGTTCGATGCAAAGCTTTGTGGCAGTATGACGTTCCATGTCATTACTTTATTATGAGTGAAAATGCATGTGAAATTTACGTGAATTGTAGACATGAAATTTATGTTTTTTTATGTATTTCGACGAATACGGAGATCTCCGCGTTCTGATAATTCGGAGGCTAATTAATAGCTATTTGTGACCGTGATCCGTAGTATCAAGTTGCATAACCATTCACACTTTAAAAGCTGAATGACAGGAATGACATGTGGCGTAAAGAAGCTCTTATAGCGATGTGGCAGTGCTGCTTACCATAGAAGAAATACTTCTTATAACTACTTGAATCAGCGTAAGCAACTCGTCTGTTTTAAAACTGAACACTGTTAATTAAAGATCGTGTTATGTGTCGTGCAAGAAGGAGAAACGCGTACGAGGACGTGTCGGAACTCGGAAGCGGGATGATCGTGGCCTCTCGATATGACTATTTATCATTCTGTGATACTGGTTCTCGTGTTGTTTGGCGCCCCACGGCTTTGGTGCGAATGTAGAATCTTTAAGTGCAGGAGGGCCATATTAAATGTCTGTGTGGGATCTCATTGGACACACGCGAGAAGTGCCAGAAAAATATTTATTGTTCGCTTTTCTGTCCAGGAGCGTACAGAAACTTCCTCTGCCTTGAGTGCGAAAATGGTCTTATTCGCAGAAAGACAAGAATCCACATGGACGGTGTGACGACGTCTGGAGCATCAGGGGCTGTAAGCATGGCGACCACTGTTGCAGCGAGCCGACATTGGGGAACACAAAAAGACTGCACCTGAGTGCAGGCGAGCCCCGGTTCTGCCTGCAGCGTCACGATAGGTCTAAATGGTTCAAATGGCTCTGAGCACTATGGGACTCAACTGCTGTGGTCATCAGTCCCCTAGAACTTAGAACTACTTAAACCTAACCAACCTAAGGACAGCACACACATCCATGCCCGAGGCAGGATTTGAACCTGCGACCGTAGCAGTCGCACGGTTCCGGGCTGCACGCCTAGAACCGCGAGACTACCGCGGCCCGCCACGATAGGTCTGACCGTGCGTGGAGGCACAGAGGGAAACAAGTGCTTCCACATTCGTCTTATCATCATAAATGGCTCAACACCTGGTATGGGGTGGCAGTGGCTACACAGCACTAGCACCTCAGGTTCGCGAAGCCGGTAATTTATATAGCAGGCATTAGGTTTGGGAGGCTATAAGGCTGCTTGCTTTTCCTTTCTTCAAAGTCTCTGTGAATTCATCTATGAACAAGACGTACTTCAATACCGATAGTGCTCGACTATGGCACAGCCCAGCACCCTCTCCAGATCTCTCACTGTAATCCAAACTCGCTATCACTGAATGCCTAACCGGGTTAGGGCCACTGTTACTGATATAGGTACAAGCTCTATGTAACCCCTCCCCCCCCCCCCCCCCCCCCGAAGAGTCATTTACAAATACAGTATAACTGTGCGGAATGCCCCAACAAAAGATTAAGGACTTATGACGATGAGACGAATGTGGAAGCACTTGTTTGCCTCCGTGGCTCCATACACGGTCAGGCCTATCGTGACGCTGTTGGCAGAACCGGGGCTCGCCTACACTCAGGTGCAGTCTTGTCGTGTTCCCCAATGTCGGCTCGCCGCAACAGTGGGCGCCAAGCTGACAGCCCCTGATGCTCCAGACGTCGTCACACCGTCCATGTGGATACTTGTCTACCTGCGAATAAGTAGGCCTCTTAGGGTCCATGTTTACTAGACATTTCTTCTTATTTCTGTATAAGGAACCTATCCCTGAAGTTTGTGGGTGCTTTTGTATACCGTTCCTGCTATACTGTACACACACTAAAAGTAAAATTTCTTAATTTGCTACCGTTCATGTTGCTGTACTTTTTATAGTCAGCAGAGTACTCTTACCATAATATCCTGTAAGTAAGTCGGATATATTTCCGCACGTGGCCACCAATGGATTCTTGCCGTGGTATCGAATTGTACTAAAGTCCATCTATCCAGTTAAACATATCTCTCTCTTTCAGGATTCCTCTTTTGATGTTAATTTGCCTTTACTTCTTTTTCTGTCCCGTGCGATAAACTTCTGTAACGGTGGCTTCATTCTAATGAGGTAGAACTGGACGGTATGGCAGCCTCATTGGTTGCGGGTGTGTAAGAGATATGCTGTACTGGGGCTTGACACTCGTTTGTTAATATTTGCGAGTCAACTGTGGTCTCTCTCGCCAATTTGTGGTTGCCAAAGCTGTTTCTTCATGGTGTCGGTGGCGGTCTTCCACGATCCAAGTACTCTCGACACACCCTTTATTCACTGCCAAGTCAAATGCCCTGAGACATCAGTGTCAGCGCAGCTTCTGAAATGGAGTGTCCTTTGTGTCGGATATCCTCTACATGGCTCGAACTAAACTAAACTAAACTAAACGCAACTAAAGTGGCGCCTCGTGCCCATCTTGCAACTGGCTGTTACGCTGACGTTTAGTACAATATCTGACGGTATCCCACTCACGTGATACGGCTTGTTATTCCATTCCCCATGTCGACAGAAGTGTTCTCTCTCCGACAAAGCAGCTACCGATATTTCTAGTTAAAACGCTGCGGAGAATATAGCGAGAATAGTAGCGGCCCCATCACGCCTCCGTGGGCCACAGTCGAAACTGTGGCTGTGGCTGTCCGTCAGCCAATGATATTGTGCTGCGTTGTGTCTACCAGTGAGTCCTAAATCTTGTGGAAGTCTATGGGGGACGGGAAAAAAATAAGAAAACACCCCAAGAAATGAATTCTTGAATGTAAGTTAGATGCTACCAAAGTCTGCAGCTTGCTCTGTTTTATATGAGCGCGAACGGCGCCTGTACAATGTTCGCAATACGTTGCAAGAGTTAGTCGTCATCAGAACAATGTTATGTGTAACTGTGAGTGCATTACGGATGTAAGTGAATTCGAACGTGGGCAAATTGTTGGAGCTTTACACAGTCTCGGATATTTATGTCGAATACAGAGAAAGTGCAAAAACTCATCCTCTATGTCACAACGTGGGTGAAAGTTTCTGTTGAGTGTTCGTGAAAGACGCGCATTGCAGGTAATGGTGACAAAAAATAAGAGGACGACAGATTCAAAAGTCACTCCAGAACTGAATGTCGCACGCGCTAACCTTCCCAGCGCCAAAACAATAATAATGGAGATACGGAAGATGGGAACTGCTTGGTGAGCTGGAATTCCAGAACCACACAACAGTGACACAAATGCCCAGATCAGAAAAATGTGGCGCCGGAGTCATGAAACCTGGAAAATGGATCAATGAAAGAATCTCAAATGGTCGGATGACTCTTGTTTCACACTGTTTCCAAATTCTGGTCGAGTTTACATCCCACGAGTGAAACTTGACAGGATTCGGTGGTGATTTGAGCAGTCATACATTGGTAGTGCACGGGCCGCTTAGTTACCTCCAAAATCGCGTTACTGCCAGGGACTACGTGAGCATAAAGCTGACAACGTCCATACAATGGCACAAGGTTTGTTTCCTAATGATGAAGATGTGATCTAAGACGGTGTAAGGAGGTTGTTTAGGTTCTTATATTGGTAACGCCACCGCCACCTAGCGCTCTGTATGGAAATCACTGGCTATGCTGTGTGCAGTCTGTGGCTAGGTGGCATTGTTGGAATTTGCTATTGTAGTGTTGGGCAGTTAGCTGTTAACAGCACTTAGTGTTGCGCAGTTGGAGGTCAGCCGCCAGCAGTGGTGGAAGTCGGAAGATAGATGGTAGAGTTTTGAGAGCGGATGATCTGGACGTGTGTCCATCAGAGACAGTAAATTTGTAAGACTGGATGTCATGAACTGATATATTATGGCTTTTGAACACTATTAAAGTAAATACATTGTTTGTTCTTTATCAAAATCTTTCATTTGCTAACTATGCCTATCAGTAGTTAGTGACTTCAGTAGTTTGTTTCTTTTATTTAGCTGGCAGTAGTGGCGCTCGCTGTATTGCAGTAGTACGAGTAACGAAGATTTTTGTGAGGTAAGTGATGCATGAAAGGTATAGGTTATTTGTTAGTCAGGGCCATTCTTTTGTAGGGATTTTTTAAAGTCAGATTGCGTTGCGCTAAAAATATTGTGTGTCAGTTTAGTGTTGATAAGAATAAGTAAAAAGAGTAATGTCTGAGTACGTTCAGTTTTGCTCAGCTGTTTGAAAATCAAATAATGTAAGAGGTTTATCAGCACAGTATCCATTAATTTTTCTAAGGGGACGTTTCAACGGCAGCGTTCCTGTTCACACAGCTCGCATCGCCCAAGACTGGTTTTGTAAGAACGACAATGAATTGTTGCATCTTCCGTAGCCAACACAGATCACACACTGCAATATTATATAGTCTTTGTAGCCTACTTTGGAGAAAACGGTGCGTAATCGCTGTCCATCTCCACCATCGTTACACGAATCTACCACTATTCCGCAGCAAGAATGGAAACCATAAGGACCCGTATTTATCCACTCGGAGACACTGGAAGCCGTTTTGAATATCAATTGGTATCCTACACCGTATTAAACCTGGTAATGTATTCTCTTTCGTGTTTCCATTTTTTGCCCATCATTACTTCCCCCCCCCCCTCCCCACGCCCCCCCCCCCCTCCCCCCACATTCCTGTCTGTATAGCGTGCAAGTATATATGTCTGGTAGTCTTCGCTGGATGTTCCTCCAGCTTAGTGGTAAAATGTATAGCTTTCGTACGTATCATAATGTTCTGACGAAATATAGCCATGTAAAAGAACCATTTGATTTAGCCGATTAGCAGCATGACAGGACTGTAATTAAGACTTTACTCACATAAGTGAATCAATACTTGAGAAATGAAACGCTATTCATTTTCTTCTAAAATGTGACCAATACTCCATCAAACACTTGTACGCTATAAATAATATATGTTTCAGTGTGCACTCGCAATTATTTATTTTGTCCAGTCTAAAACTCATGTTATTTGTAAACTGCATTTGTCGCTGTTCCATACGACAGTATCTCAAGAAAATGTAACTTGCACATCAGCTGGACAGAAAATCCATTCCAGTTTATTGCGCTTGTGACTAACACTAAACGGTTTTGTAGACAACTGAAAGTAAGCCAAAAGCTGCATTGCATGCAGATGATATGAATATATCATGAATATTTATCGTAGGTGATGTCACAGCTATGATAGACTACTTGCTGAGTTATGTCTCCCAATGACGTGGATAACGGTCGGGTTATTATACAACAGATTTTTATAACATTTGTGTTTACATTTATAACATGTAGGGCCAAGTGGTTTAGAAGTTAATTAGAAATTAAGCATTAGAGAAAAAACATGACAAAAATAAAATGAAAGAAAAATTGGAATGACAGCGAAGACTGTCTACATTTACCTATGTACTCTGTAAATCACTGCAGTGCACAGAAGAGGGTACGTTGCATTGCACCAGGTATTATGTTTTCTTCCCGTTTCATTCACTTATGGAACGCGGAAAAAAGGATTGTTTCAATGCCTAAGTTTGTTCTCACGATCCATAGGGGAGCGGTATGTAGGGGTTTTTAGTATATTCCTACACTCAGTATTGAATGCCGGTTCTTGAAACTTTGTAAGCAGGCTTCCTCGGCACAGTTTACGTATATCTTCCAGAGTCTTCCAGTACATTTTCTACAATATCTACGTGACACTCCTAAATGAATAATTTTTTTAAAAAAACTGATCACTGTATTGCTCTTCTCTGTATTCCCATGTTAGTCCCACGAACGTGAGCAATATTCTAGGATTGACTGATTGCATTTCCGTAGTATGTGACTCACTGATATTAGAGTCACGGGACACTCCTTTTTTGTTTTGTAAAGAATACAATTTTACATTTGCTGAACATTTAAACAAAGTTGCCATCTTTGCAGCACTTTGAAATCTTATCAGGATTAAACTAAATATTTATGCAGCTTGTTTCGGACAGTATTTAACTTTAGATAACTGCATCAGCTGCCAAAAGTGTGAGACTACTACTAATATTGAGCGTATCGTCAATAGGATACAACATAGCAAGGATCCCAACACATGTAAGTCGATGAGTCCGAATCGGAGATAATTTTGTGTCCTCCCTGTCAAAAATGTCATCAGTACTGTAATAAGGTTCGCTTGATACTCCATTCGGTCTGTAACACCATAACTCTAGTGCTCTACTGATTTATTTTGCTTTTGTTACATCGTTGAGCTTCTGTAAATATGTTTGATTGAATCGATAACACAAAATTGTATACTCCTTTCTTTAAAAAAAAAAAACTTTGGATATCATGGTTTGATTCTATGCAATGTAGTATATCTGTCATTTAAATTCTTTGTCTCAATTGGAGAGAGACAAAACTTACTGTATACATTTGGAATGTGGGTGAATAATATTTTGTAGAAATATTAATATGTGCAAATGTTCTGTTTTATGCAAAATGTTTGTTTGCTGTTATTTAAACTGGTGACTTTCACTTAGGATTCTTACTTATCTGTGTGTAAGAGTTGTTGTGGTTCCCCTCGGGAACGGAACTGTGTAGCGCGCGAAAATTGTGGTTGGCCTAGGTAGAAAAGATGGAATTGAAAGTCAGTCGGTGACGAGCTACCAAATTGTGCACTGCCATGTAACAGTTGTATATTGTGCTGGTTCCAAGAGAGGCTTTTTCTGCAACTTTCCAAAGCCTGGGATGGATGGATAAATAGCTAGAACGATTCTGTAATTGGTATCCATCATCGCCATCAAGAAGAGACAGGGTCCAGCAATTCTGCTTGCAAATCCACCTACCAACATGCAGTTGCCACCACATTGCGCAATCACTGTATCGGAATGCTATAATAATGTACAGTGCAGGATCAGCTTGATTTTATCCCGATTACAACACCTCTCAGGTTCCTCTCCATGATTTGAACTGTGATTACCGAGTGTCATAGTTTGTGAAAAAAAATGAAAGCCTCAAAACATTAAATGATGTTGTTTGATCTTTGGTGATAAGAGAGCATTCGGGTTTACTGTGGATTTCATAAAATTGTGGGAGGTAGTAAACGTAGTTTTGTGAAAGCCTCCCAGTGATAGAAATAGTCCAATTCATAATTTTGTGGAGTTTCAAAGTCACCTATTTAATCATTTATTTGCAAGTAAGAGACAGTGGTAATAAAGGCAATTTGCTGTTACTTTTAAAGATTAAAAGTGCATAAAACTGAGGCTTACAAAGTTTTGCTTAGTAAATAATCACGTAGCTGCCTGTAGTAAATTTTAAAAGGTGAGTCAGTGTCTTGCAATTTTGTCAACATTGTGTTTCACTCTAGTAAAAGTGGAAAACTGCAATAGTAGAAAATTATATGTTCATGATTGCTAAGTGTTTGTCTCTCTTGTGTATTGGAAGTACATATTAATAGTATAACAGGATCCACAGTTTGTCTGTTGTGCTAATGCTAGGTAATAAGTAACGGGAAGACCACTATTTCTGAAAACCATAATTTCTTTAGTCAAAAGATAGTGAGAAATAACCTGTTAGTGAATTCCATTTAACTTTCATTCTAAATAGAATAGTATTGTAGTTGAGAGATATTTAACCTGTGACCAGTTCGTAAAAATGCAATGAACTGCATTTATAACTTTATGTCAGCTACGAAAATATTTGAACCATAATACTGAACCTATGCGCAATTAATGATTCAGCATTGAATATTAATAGTAATGTTATAAAGACCATTTAGTTTGAATAAGCCCTGAAAGTAACAGTGTGTTTCGTTATCTGTTATATTTATGCATATAGTTTATTCTGCTCTGTTAGCTTCCAATCTTACCGTGAACATATGCAGGTGTCAGAGTTCGTTGCACTCGCGTGTGGTAAAATATAGGTTGTGTTTAACAGTTGAAGTTACTCCTACCAACTTTGTTAAACAAGAACCTTAATCTTTCTCTTTCCTAATTAAGCTGGTGACCGCTTTCCTTATTCTTTAAACAGTGTAGCTAGGTAAAACATTGTTAGTACTGTTCAAATATTTACGAAATTCTGACTTTCATTTCCGATAAGCCACCTCTGTTAGGTACAACACGGTCAACACAACAAAATTCCTCTTAGAGGGTAACACTGCTCTGTTGCTTTATACCATAATTGCTTTAACAACATAGTTTTAGCTCACGACCTGCCTCCAACTTTAAGGTTATGGTATAGCAGTAGCAGACTGGAGTGTTATAGGTCGTACTTTTGGAAATAAGTGTGGATATTGTACTGAGCCAAATGCTTTTCGGAAAACGCATTGAATCAAGGCGTTCAGTATGTCACGTGGCATTAGGAGTTGAATTTCACGTGATCAATGTTTTCGGAGTCCATGCTAGTTGGCACAGAGAAAGTGATTCGGTTCGAGATACGTCATAACGTTTGAACTCAGAATATATTCTGCGATTCAAGAAACCAACTTGAAGGATATTGGACGGTAGTTCTGTGGGCTACTTCTGCTACCCATTTGAAAACGGGTGTGGCCTGTGCTTCTTCCAACTACAGGGCTCCGGTTTTTGGTCGAGGCATCTACAATAGTTTATAGCTAAAAGAAGGGTAACTCAGGCGCAAATTCAGAATTGAATTTGGTAAGAATTATATTGGGCCATGATGGTTTAGTAAGTTTCAGTGATTTCAGTTTTCTGAAGTCTGCTGACACTAATATCTATTTCACTCTTCTTTTCAGTGTTACAAGAATTAAATTGGGATAATAATCCAGACGAACGTTTGAGAAAGGTGTTAAGCATTTCTGCACTTATATGTTTGTTTGCACTTCCATTTTCCGCTACATCTGTTTAATAAGTCAGTATAGGTTTCTCTGTCTTAAGCTTACAGCAATGAATAAAGAGGACTTTACACCAAACGCATTTCACGTTCATTTATAAAGCACCTTCTGTGTTCATTCTGCAAATATGGGATACATATGTTTGTACATTTTTTATTTTGCAGATGAAAAACAGTATTGTGTTTACAGAGTTTGCGTGAAAAATAATTTCTGTGTTTCTGCTTCTTGTTCACATAATCTAGAAACCAATTCTTCTCCCTATAGACTGATGTCAAAAAAAATCAGTTGTACATATCCATTTGGCAATTTTTGCATTTTCTCTTAAGCTACATTGAAGATTTTACACTACACTTCACTTTTGGGAACATAACTGTAGTTTAGTGTGTTTACACTCAGCACAGTATCAAAGTGTTTATGTTTCTTTGTTTTGCGCGTATGTTGTGAGCGTCGTCAATCATTGAAACAATTTCTTATACAAATTATGCGTAATTCGTTCGTTTGTGTGTGTGTGTGTGTGTGTGTGTGTGTGTGTGTGTGTGTGTGTGTGTGTGTGTGTGCGTGTGCGCGCGGGCGTGCGAGGGAGACGGAGCTGAGGGGGGCGGGGGTGGTAGGGGTAAATCGAGCCTGTTGTTATATTAAGTGGTCAATCAGTTTAAAGAGTGTATGGTTTGCCAGGTTGGTCTGAGAATTTATGAGTTGTTTCTTTTCTTTTATGGTTCATTTGAACGTGGTAGTTTTCTTGTAAGGCGAGGTTCATGAGGAGGCGAATGTTTTGCAAAAATCGAGTGAACTGTCCTCTACTTCCATGCCCTTATATGTTCTTAGCATCTGGCCCTAAATGTCCTCATGGTCTGACCTATGTATCTTCCTTCATATGTATTGCATTTCAATTGGTGTATTCCTAATTCTGACATTGATCAGTTTTTCCTACTGTTTTTAAAAGTATTTTTTAATTGTATTTTTGGTTTGGTGGGCCGTCTATATGGCTTTTTTTTATTATTAAGACGTAAAAATCAATAATAACTAATAAGATGGCCATGGAAACAAACAGTTTATGGAATCCTTGTCAGAGATTTCCAAGTAGACTCTACATGAAGTTTAGAAGGATCTATCTCGTCCTACGTAAAACTGTCCAATGTATAAAATTTAACAACATTTGCAGATTTAATGATATTATAGCAAAATATATTATTGTACAAGTTAAAAACAGTTCTGCCAGTGCACAGAAAACGAAACAAATAGCTCTTAAAAATTGTCTAAACAACGAAATCAAGTCTGTTCATGCCAAAACGCTAACCCGAGAATAGGAAGCCAAACAAAGCACATTTTCATCCTACCAAAGTACTGAATAATACCATTGTTTTCTCATATCTTGTTAGCAAGGTTGAAAAGCCGTACATATTCAGTGATATGTAAGGGGTAGTCGAATGGAAAGGAGACAGATGGAAAAGAGTAAGTAAACTACCATGTGTGAGGCACAACCGCTGCTCTCGTAAGTAATTTATTTAACGAACGGTTTCGTAACCTTGAAGCCCCATCATCAGAATATATATGTTATGTCATGACGTTAAATTTGCAGCATAGACAGGGCCGAATATTTGTTGCCCATGAATTGTGTCATTTGTTCATAGATAACGAAGTAAACTGTTTCTTATTTCAAATGTATCCGCTATAACTGTTAATATGTTTATCCTGCTATAAGACAAGACGGTCAACACCTTCATGGTAAAATGTTTGCCGGTGCCTACAGAAGCATGATTGTACCCAGGCATGTATCTCTTCGTCCAAAGCAAATCGACGGCCACCAATATCTATCTTTAGTGCTTCGAAAGTGTGGAAATCGCATGTAGAGAGATCGGGACTGTATGGAGGACGTGTAAGTGCTTCCCAGCGAAACTTCTGCATTGTTTTATAAACAACCTTGGCAACATATGAGCGGGTATTATCCTGCAACAGGATGATCTCGTCCGTCAACAAACCTGGACGTTTGGACTTGGTGGCGCACACCAGTTTTTGAATAGTGTCTACACATCTCTGTGTCTTAACAGTGGAACGGTTTTCCAGAAGTCAATGAGCATCGGGCCCTTGCAGTCAACAAAAAGCCTCATCATACCTTTTCAGCTGCTGCCGTGTACGACTTTGGATATTTTCGGTCGGGTGAGCCATATTATTCTATTTTTAGGCCTGAATATTCCTCTCCGAGTCAAAATAATGACACTATGTTTCATCTCCCACGACAGTACGGGACCAGAAACGATATTCCTCAACGTATGCCGTTACATGAGCTGCAGTGATGCCGGCATTCTGTTCTGCTCCTCCGTTAGGCTGCAGGGAGCCCACTGTGCCATGATTTCCCGGAACTTCAGATGCTCTGTTATGATGGGGTGAGCGGTACCGTTACTGATGCCCAACGTGGCCCGAATGTCCTCCACAGTCCGCCGTCGCTCATTTCTGACGGGAGCACCCACCGCAGCAATGACAGAAGAGATAACGATACGATGAGACTATCTTGACCGACTACTATCTTTCAGTGACATTCTAACTTCTCGAAATCGTTTATTCCACGCAAACACGCGCTCATGCGTTTGGACATACTGTGTTCGCCATACACAGTAGGCATAGGGACATAAAATTAGCTTCCAGGCATTCATCCCGCAGTTAAAAACCCCATTACACCTCCCTGTTCCTCTTTCCCGGGCTTCCTGGCGAAGTTGGACGCATGCACAACTTGCCGACCTTACATCGAGCTCGTGTAACAGACAAAGGACACAGCGGTGAACGTCCGTGCTATTCCATCCTGATTCCGCAACACACCTTCTTACGTTAGCAACGTCCGCATCATGCTCGTTATGTAGTCCGTTTCGTTTCGATGTGACTGCCCCATTTCACTGGTCACTAACCAATTTCTCTTTTATTTATAGTAAATCGTCAACTTTAACTAATGACATGCTAAATTTTCCCCTGTTGTTAGTGATCTGAGGCTAAAAGGTCTTTTGTGTGAGTGAGGCCATTCATCTGGCTCTCTGTTACCGTTGAAATATTCTTGTACTTGGGCTGCTGTTCATCTCTAGTAGGCCATTTATCCTCAGTCTTTATCTTGTTTGCCATCGCACATAGTAGAGATCTTGAAATGCTGGGTTAGCACGCATACATGCCTCTCTTTCTTCTGCATGTTCGTGATGGTACACTGTCACATACTCAGGAGTCACTGGTACCTGCAATTCAACATTTTGACTGCTGTAATGTAAGACGAAAAAAGGAAAGGATTCGTTAGTGTTTTTTATGGACGTAAATCTATATGTTGTGTGTTTAGAACATTCTTGGTTTTGTCAGGCGACTTGTAATTGTGGCTGACTGCAGTGAATATTTCGCTACGGCGTGCACAAGCTTCTAGCTTTAACACGACAGTGGAAAAGTTTGCTCTTAGTGGGGCCATCTGATGAAACCGCACAGCCACCGTACTGGTGCCGTTGAAGCAGCACTGCGATAAATTTTGCCCTCCCAGCAACCGCGTCAGTGTGCGGAACTAGTAATAGTGAGGCACAAGCGGATCAAAAAGAAATTTGTTGCACTGGGAGATGTGAACGTCATCATAAATATGCTTTATGTCATGAATAACGACCCACTGCTCAACACTCGCACATGAGTCATGATCAACTTGGATATGTGAAGATCATTTTGTTACAATAGCAGGCCGCCTTCTCAGCGTACCATCTGTAACTCTTGTATGACCTATGCCAATTGAAATTTTACTTCCCACATTTCTCTTTTGTGCACCGTATTGATTTGTTTCTGACTTCGTTTGAATTTCCTAATTTTCTGGTACTCCTCTGTATCAGTAAAGGCTACCGGTCTTGTATCACCCAGACCATCATCTACCTTCGTAAACAAATTAGTTAGCTGATCCGAAAGTTCGACTACTTTTTCCGATAATGTGCTGATTTCCTCCGTGTGTTTTTCTGAACCAAATTTTAGAGTATCTATTGTGTCCTTTAAGTTTTCCTGATCTTTAAAAGTTGCGCGACCGTATCGGTGGATGCAAGGTGTCGTAATATTCATTAGCAGTCATCTGCAGTTCTTCTGTGTCTGCTTCATGATTCTGTAATGCGTTTTCAAATCGCCAAGAAAATAGGCTGAAAATTCTCAAAAATTTGCGCTTTTACATCTTCAAAAATTTTTGACATTTCCATTCGATTTTAAGTATTTGTCCAAGTGTTTTTGTTCCATTTGTTGCTATGCTTGTTTCTGATTTTGAATTAATGGCAATAACAAAGCATTAGTGACTGAAACATGTTCCATTGTGTCTTTCGTCAGTGCGTCTGCAACGGCAACATTCGTATTTTGAAAAGCAGATAATGTGTCTTGATTGAGGAAAATATAATGACGCAAAACCTGAATCTACGGTATATGTAAGATTTTGTACTGTTGTCTCGCATTCCTGAGCTGAACAGTTACCGATCGATCGACAATAATTCTCTGTTCACTGATTGTTTCACTGTCTACACCGTTATTTCCTGCCTGATCCATATCCCTATGCACAATACCAAATTATTGTCTTAGACATTTGTCAATTCATTACAAGGTGGTGCTAACACGCTACGCTCGTCTTCACTGTCATTTCTAAATTTGCTTTGCAGTCTAGCGTTACGCTTTTCACGCCATTATTATCGCAGTACTTCACACGATAACACAGAAAAAAATTGAAAAGCAAAAATAAGACGACACACTAAAATAACACTGAAAATAATATCTAATTAGTTGCAAAAGCGACTGCAAGATACTTGGTGCAAATCCACATGCATACCACAACTGCTTTGTTCAGTATAATACAGTAGAACAATAAGTGACTAGAACCTACAAAGGAAATTCTCTATACACAATTACGCGCTAGCAGTAAACAATAACTAGTTTCTTATTCTTGACAAGTACAACTCAAACTTATTCATTTATTACCCACAACATACAACGATAACGCAGTCTGACTATTAATTAACACAAAAGAATGGCCCTTAATTAGAAGGAATCCTAACAATAACCCATAGATTTCATGAGTCACTTACCACACAGAAAATCTTCATGACACGAGCAACAGTAAATACAGCAAGTATACAGCCAGCTACATAAAAGGATTCTAACTATTGTAGGCTCTAACTACTAATAGGAATGTGGTTAGCAAAAGAAAGATTTTGTTGCAGAGCAAACAATGTATTTAGCAGATTTTACCTTACTCATGTGACATCCCGTTCCAAAATTTATACAATCGTCCATAATTACATTGTCATTCTACAATCCATACCCAACCAATATTAAATCTCCATGATGAACACGCATCCAGACCGTCCGCTCCAGATACTAATGCTTCTAGCCTCCATCACTCGTATCTATTGACTTCGAACTGCGAGTCCGACCAGCCAGCGAGTCTCTTAGTAAGGGCGCCAAGCGCTGTCAGTGATAGTAAGGCAGTCTGTAGCGCTGCCGACATACAAACACATAAACAGTCTACTAACACATCAGACAGTGGCTATTCCCAGCCTTTCCGATTCTACACTGATCTCAATTTTCGCGGTGAATTAGTGAACCAGCTGATGCTGAATACGTATTCGGCCGGAGTGGAGTTCAAATCCCGTTTGGCTATGCTGATTTAGGTTTCTCGTCACGACTTGAAAACGGTTCAGAAAAGACCGATTTCCATTTGTTTCCTTGTCCATTTTGAGCTTGTACTCCGTGTGTATGACACGAACATCAGCAAGACGTCATAGTCCGTGTTTGCTTTCTTCAGTCTTCTTTCGACAGTACGGTTTTGTCTATTTGGTTTAATTTATATTCTGAGGATGAGTTTCCACGAAAAAAAAAGTCAGAAGAACCGCAGGCTTGCGTTGGGACACGATGCAGAAGGAAATTGGCTGTGGATTAAGATAATAACTATCCCGGCTTTCACCTCAGACGGTTTAGGGAACTCACAGAAAATATGAATCTGCATAGCCAGACAATAATCTGAACTGCCGGCGTCCGAAGACTCGGTGTCCATTGCCTTACCAACGCGCCCACTCCCTCGGTGTGCTTTCAGGATGTGCTCATGATGCTCTCATAATGCTCAGTATATGTACTTTTAGGATCATCGGAGATATGAATCAATGAATCAGGAAACCGTATATCGGAAAGGACTGAATGGGTAGTTATATGCAAAAATGAGAAAATTCAGTATTTATTATTCGTTTGCTGATGACAAAGTACATGCAGATACATTTTCGTAAATAACTGTAGACTGAAGCTTAAGACAGTCGTCTGTAACACTAAGTGTGGAAGAAAATGGGATGCTGAAGAACTGAAGAATGATGACACGCATTTTAAGTTCGCTGAGATTGTGGATACTCTAACAAGGAATACTAGAGCAGGTATTTCAAATGAGGAGTAGGCATCTCTAAAAAGGCTAATCACAGCTGTTGGACAGACGGAGATAGATGCTGAAGTGGTTGGAGCGGAAGGGGAGCGGTAAGGTGCCAAGTCAATAAACATTCCTTAAAAACTGATTTATTCTTAGTCTCTTCAAAACTTTAAACCACTTGAACCCAAATGGTCAGTTAAGAAGACAGATAACTAGTATTGCAGAAAATTATTAACCTTACAACTCTGATTGCTGTCACTAAAGTAATATTGACAATAAAGAATATGTACAAAGAATTACAAGAATCTTCAGGTATGACTTAAAACAAATAATTACAATTCACAATTTAACCAATGGCCGTCTCGATACATCACTCAAGACAGTTAATTAAACAACAGACAAAATACTTGCGAATCCATTGACAACAAAGGGATAACTTGAGGGGGACGGGGCTATGCTCCACAATTTTTTTTTTTTTATCATCAGCCACCCTTCTGGCTAGCTTGATGTGGCTCGCCACGAATATCTGTGTCAACTTCTTCATCTCAGAGTAGCACTAGCAACCTACGTCGTCAATTATCTGTTGTATGTATTCCAATCTCTGACTCCCTCTACAGTTATTGCTCTTTACAGCTCCCTCTAGTACCACTGAATCCAGTCCCTGATGTCTGAACATATGTTCTATCATGCTGTCCCTTCTCCTTGTCAGTGTTTTCCACATATTCCTTTCCTACGATTCTTCTCAGAACCTCCTCATCCCTTACCTTATCAGCCCACACTAAGCTTCAACATTCGTCTGTAACACCACATCTCAAACGCTTAGATTCTCTTCTGTTCCGGTTTTCCCACAGTCTATGTTTCACTGCCATATAATGCTGTGCTCCAAAAGTGTATTCTCAGAAACTTCTTCCACAATTAAAGACCTATGTTTGTTACTAGTAGACTTCTATTGGCCAGGAATGCCCTTTTTGACAGTGCTAATCTGCTTTTGATGCCCTCGTTTCTCCGTCCGTCATTAGTTATCTTGCTACTTAGGTAGTAGAATTTCTTCACTTTATCTATCGTCTATCCTGATGTTAATTTCTTGCTGTTCTCATTTCTGCTACTTATCATTGCTTTCGTCTTTCTTCGATTCACTCTTAATCCATATTCTTTACTCACCAGGCCGTACATTCCATTCAGCATATCATGTATTTCTTCTTAATATTCACTCAGAACAGAAAATTCATCAGTGAATCTTATCACTGATACCCTTTCTCCTTGAATGTTAATCTCACTCCTGAACCTTTCTTTTATTTCCGTCAATGCTTATTCGATGTACAGATTGAACAGTAGGTGCTAAAAACTGCAGTCCTGTCTTGCACTGTTTTTAATCCGGTCATTTTGTTCTTGTTGTTGTCGCCTCTTATTATTCCCTCTTGGTTCTTGTACATGTTGTATATTACTTGTCTCTCCACATAGATTACCACTATTTTTCCCAGAATTTCGAACATCTTGCATCATTTTACATTGTTGAACGCTTTTTCTAGGTCGATACATCGTATTAACGTGTCTTGATTTTCCTTTAGTCTTGCTTCCATTATCAATCGCAACGTCAGAATTGCCTCTCTGGTGCCTTTCCACCTTTCTTATTGTCATCTAGCACATCCTCAATTTTCTTTTCCATTCTTCTGTTTATTATTCTTGTCGGCATTGTTGGTGCTTGAGCTGTTAAGCTGATTGTGCGATAATTCTCGCATTTGTCAGCTCTTGGAGTCTTCGGAATCGTGTAGATGATATTTTTCCGAAAGTCAGACGGTAAACTGCCAGACTCACACACTACACACCAACGTGAATAGTAGTTTTGTTGCCACTTCCCCATGATTTTAGAAATTAAGATGGAAGGTATCGACCTTATCTGCCTTATTCGATCTTAAATCCTACAAAGCTCTCTTAAACTCTGATTCTCCCCATCTCTTATAAATCGACTCCTCTTTCTTCTTCTTCTATCACATCAGATAAATCTTACCCTCAGAGAGGCCTTCAACGTACTCTTTCCACCTATCCACTCTCTCCTCTGCATTTAAAAATGGAATTTTGGTTGCACTCTTAATGTTACCACCCTTGCTTTTAATTTCATCTATGGTTGTTTTGACTTTCCTATTTTCTGACTGAGTTCTGCCGACTATCATTTCTCTTTCGATTGGTGTTAGCTTTTAAAACAGTAGGTCCTTCACTGCACTTAGTGGCCTTTCTGTTTACAAAAGTCCGTCTCTTGGCCCCTTCATACGTAACCCCCTCCCCCGTTTCCACAAACACACACGCAGAAAGTTTGCAGGCAAAAGCATTTACAAGTATTAGAATCATTCCTTGGTATTAAACTTCACAGTCCCGTTTCATTTTAGCCTTTTAATTGAGCCTTCAGTTAATTAAGCTAATAGATGATTGCTCGCTCGTATACAAACTTAACAATTTGAATGACTTCCAGACACTTCAAGTAAGAGGTACCTATTTGACCAATGCAAACAAGAGCACTTCACTTTATGAAACAATTCAAAGTCAACAGCAGTGCAAACAGTTCAAGCCAGTTACTCGTATTCCTGACGCTTTCAGTAACTCAATAGCTTGTTCGCAAACACCTCATCGGTTTACGAAAAGCAACAGGGAGAGCCCACTGAATCGTACTAGAATAATAAACAATTCAGTGATCATCCACCCATATACTCTTCACGTAATGATTGAGTAAAAGGAACTCCCTTCAAAGCACAAAATAATTAAAGGATGGTAACACAACAAGAGCAGATGATATTTCTTTAAATATTAACACCGAACTAAATTACAACTAACTGAATTGAAGACATTTCTTAACGGTCGAATGAAACTTCGATAGTAAAAAGTGGGCAAATTACTAATATCAGATCATTTAGACCAACCATCTGTTATATAACGCATACGCTCAGTATTGTAATCAGAATATTGTATAATAGCGTAAACTGTACTCATACTCCTACTGTAACTAGGCTCCTTTAAATAGCCTTTTAGTCACCAAACCAACCAAACTAACTAACAGTCATCGCTGGTTTTGAACACCCGTGCAAACTGGCCCGTCAAACTCGAGTACAGTACTCTCGTCGGACTCAATTACCACGCCGGCTCGGCGCAATCACAGCGAACAACAAGACCCTCACTGCATCGCCAGCTCTCTCACTCTCTCTCACTCACTCTCTCTCTCTCTCTCTCTCTCTCTCTCTCTCTCTCTCTCTCTCTCTCTCTCTCTCCACCAGGAACCACGTGACCCGCCACCTCGCGTGGGATCCTCGCACCACCGCGGAACCAAACCTAAAGGACATGCGAGGAACCGGCACACCGCGCTCCCTTAAATGGTCTTCCGGTTTAAGTCCCTCAGAGCAGCGTCTCTGGAAGACTAAACTACTGCCGACCATCGGTGACCACAGAGGCTCTATTCTGGACGCGAAGCCAGCGCGAACGGCTCAGGTGCAAGGAACGTAACTGCGAAGAAACCTGGGGTAACAAAAGAAACACTTCAATTGAAAGAAAGAAGTACAAAAATGTTCAGAGAAAGACAGCTATATACCAATATAAACTCTTTAGAAAGCAAATAAGTAGTAAGTGCAGGGCAGGCAATGTGAAATGGCTGCAGGAAAGATGTGAAGAAATCGAAAAAGAAATCAACATTGGGTACGACTGTATGTATATATGAGCCGTTGTAAAAACTGCTGTTTTGAAGAGCGCACCACCGCACACAGTGTGAAGCAGTCGCCCTACGTTTCTGGCGGTGGCGCCGCTGTGGCAATCGCAGCTTTGGTGTCTCCCTCTCGTGGGAAAGGGGAAATGTTGCCAGTTCACGTGCATTTAAGGGGCGCTATGAGGTCGCCAAGGGGTCAATCTGGGCCAACCCCGCGTCCCCAACTTGCTAGTCTGTCTGTCGTCCGCATTTGTTAGGCAGTTAGTGCCTGTCTATCGATCGGAGTGTTAGTATGTCTGTCGTTCGGATCAATCTTTAAAGCCGGCAAAATGAGAGTCTTTCCACTCAGCCAGTATGAGTGGTCGCCCGGTCGGGCCTTAGCTCCTGCATCTGAGTCTGCGCGTTAGGCCGACAGTCTGCTCGAGTTTGCTCAGGTAATGGTCATCGGCGGTTGGATCGATCGGTTGGTCGGTCGCGCACTGAGACACAAGATGACCTGTCCGTCTTGGGCGTCGGCGAATGTGAGGTCGCCACATGAGTCCAGTGGGCCGCGGCGTATAGCGAGGGATAGTGGCTTCGCGGTCGACATGAGAGCAACAGGAGTCAACCCACGACATCAGTCTGGCCGGTGCGAGCTGCGACGCCGTGAGACGGGAGATAGGCACGCCTTCCTGCGTCTGCTGAGGCGGCTGGCAGCAGACGGTTCGGGAGAGCGATTTGGAGGTTCTGCGCCAGGTCTTCTCGAGAAATCGCAGTTTATTAGAAGTTAAGTGATGGGTGATATGTTGTTTGATTTATACTTCTTAAATTCTACTTGTTTTCTTGGTGAGGTCACCAGCTGTTTTGCTTTGGGGTCGTCCCACCATTCTTCTCCATTTGCCAACCCGTGGGAAGGTGGTTGTTTGTAAATGGGGTGGTCCGTTTCTCCCTTGTGGAGTAGGGGTGGGTTAGAGCAACCTGCAGTTCGGGTTGTTCGGTAATTCCCTATCAATGTACCGTACGTTAGTAGCTGCCTCTGTCATGATTGTCGGATTTGGTGTGTTAACGAACTTTATTGCTTGGAGTGTAACGGCCTAATACCTGAAATATGTTTTGATCTTTGGAAACTTTGATATTATTGCCTATGATCTTGAGAGACAGTATCTGTGTACTGTAGAGCATTTTAACTATTGTTTGGCAAACCTTGTAGAATTTTATAAAAGATTGCATTTCATGGGATTTTATTTAAATGATCATTTTAGTATATAAAGTTGCCACCCTTTCACCGTAAGACCATTTCTTAGAAGTTAAAATCAAGTTGCACCTTCGGTGCGAAGGTTAATATTGTAATTGTTTGTGTTTTGTACCATTTCCATCCCTCCTACGTGGGGGGGAGGGGGGGTAGTTTGTGTGCTTGTGTAAATTGTTAAAACTCTTAGTTTCAAGTTATCTGGTGTGTTCCAGATTTGCACCAGTGTAGTCTTTCAGAGACTGTTGTGAGCGGTCTTAACTACGGCCGTGTCAAAAGTGAGCGGCAAGGTTCTCTGCCCGAAAGCTCATACAGTCAAAACTTGTTTCTTTCTGCCTCTGAATAAATTGTAACTTTGATATTTAGAGGGTGCTTTCTGATTATAATTTTAAATCTGTTTCTTTTAAAAAAATGCTTTAGGCACTATTAAAGTGAATAAAATTAACGTTTCATAAAAGGAATTTGGTTATCATTTCATGAGTTACTCCCTGGCAACTACTTCCATGCTTACATAGTGTGATTAAATGTGTTAATGTTCTTGATGAGTCGCTAGTAAATAAGATAAATTCTTTAGAATATTCTTTGGACATAAATCTCGGTTGAATATAAGTCAAAATAAACTTTAGAAAAATTAAAAGCAAAGTGTTAACTATAGTATCGTCCAGAAATTGCGGCGCCACACCAAAGTCAGCAATGCGATTCGATACCACAGACATCATCGACCGCGCGTTGCAAACCGCAACGACCTGTGGAAGGCGCTCCTGAAGACCCATCTAACCCCAACCACTGCACCGTCCTTGCGCTGAGGTCAGTACAGTGGCGAGTGCGCAAGAGCTCAGCCACGTTTCAGGACCTCAGCTACTGCAGTCAGTATCGTCCTCTGGGCAGTGGCAGCTATTAAAATTTCTGATGCACGTTACTGTAGTAAAGGTTGAACGTAGCACTGCATGAGAACAGTTCAAGTGATGCTTTTATAGTCAGTCACAGTGTAAGGTGTCAGGCAAATCCAACACCTTCCATGAAAACCCTGACATAAGCAAATCCAGTAGTATGTCACATAGCTCCGAATAAATCGTGACATTGAATTAACCAAAGTAATACAAATAACGAGTGAGCAAATGGAATACCACAGACTAACACAAGAATGCCTAAATGCATGTCATACCTTCCCACCGTGAGACAGACACAGTTCCGAGGGGAGAAACGAGAACAGAAGCCGAGAGCAGAACCGTGTTAAGCTGGAAGACCCTACGATCAGGGATGGACGGACACCCACGTCGCCAGCCTACCGCTAAGACCACACCACCCGCACGTTTTAACGTGAGACTTTTTCGCGTCTCTGTTACGTCAAGGACCACCCCCCCCCCCCCCCCCAGCCCATGTTAAAAGCTAGAGCCCTCCAGAAAAACAGTATAGATCTTACGATAACACAAAAAGGGCCACTACCACCCGCAAGTTTTAGCGTGAGACTTTTTAGCGTCTCTGTTACGTTGCAAATTTTAAAAACATTGCCCCACCACGAAAAGGATAACGTAACTCATTGGATAGACAGAATTTTTGTAGGCGGAGCTTAAGGTTAACATTAAGACCCTGATTGGTCAGATGAAAACACAGCCAGATAGTTTTTTTTTTAAACCACCTTCGGTAAATGATAGTAAGGAGAAGTTAGAGAGAGAGTTACATCGGAGACGGCGAGGTGAACGGAGCTGTGCTGCGCGCCGCTCCCTGACGAACACCAACAAGGTAATGAACGCACGCGATGCCGCATAACAGCGCATAAAGCTTCACTCAGAACTGCAGATGTCTCATCTGTTACACCCCCTTTTTTGCGTAATACTAGTATCGATCGTCAATTAAAGCTCATGGTGTTCACATTTGCCACTTGAAGTAAAAATCTGAAACGCGATGATTTTTCTGTTATATAGTGATTGAGAAGCCACATCACCAACTGTAATTTACGACAAGTTAGATAAGTAATTAAAGATAACTGAGGGTCACTGTACACCATTTTGATAATTTTCTCTTTTGTGAAACTTAATTTCAACCTAGATTATAGATGTGATTATGGCAAGGTCATCCTTCAATCCATTGTAAAACTTGGAAACCCATTCAGGGAATATTCGTTCACATTTTTTGTTGAACGCAGTTTTTACCATCTTGTATTAAAACACTTCCTTTTATGAATAGTGCAATTTATAAACAATGTTTTGTGAGTAGAATAAAATTTCCAGTGGTAAACTTAACTGCTTTTTCGACGTAATTTTACCAGCTAACTAAAAATAGGAAACCCTTTAACCCCTTCCACTAAATTTAGTTAGCATTAAGATTCTTTTACAGGGAGTGCAGTGGAGCTGACGCTGAGATCATTTAGTATTTGGTTATATCATCGCTAGTCTCACTGAACTCTTCTGAATTCTACATGTCATGTGTGGTCTGGCGTCTCCTTACCAGCAACAGGTCCCAGGTTCAAACTAGTCAGTCCCCTAAAAAACACACTCAGACCGTCGTTGCGCGCAAGTGGTAGGGAGACACGATATAGAACAAACAGACACCACCATGAATGATTAGACCAGTTGTGATGTATCAAGCAGTCATATTGCATATAAGTGTGTCAAAGTTAAGTAAATATATTCTTCATTACTGCAATAAAATGTAATATTTCTTATGTTCTACACTAATGAGTGTGCTCCTAGAGCAATCAAAGAACTAACAATTACTGGGTTACGAAAGTATTGTCGCAACAATAACATTAAGAGTTCAGTGGGAATTCGACTGCTTAACGCAAAGGAAAGAGGGTAGGTGAAAAGCGTACAATGAAATTTTCTACGAGGGATATGGCTTGTCTGATGAAGTGATACAAGAAGAAACTGGAGTCTTCATGAAAGACACAGAGGACCCAGTGTTAGAGACAGAATTTTAAAAAGCTTTGAAAGAGTTTAGATTAAATACGGCAGTAAGGACAGATAACATTCCATCGGACTTTATAAACTCACTGAATTAGAAACCAAATGACTATTCACGTTGGCGTGTAAAATCTATGAGAGTGGCGAAGTACCATCAGACTTTCGGTAAAACATCATCCTCACAATTTCGTAGCTGGCAAGATACGTCAAGTGCGAGAATTATTACGCAGTCAGCTTAACAGCTCATGCATCCATTTTGCTGACAGGAATAATCTATAGAAGAATGGAGAAGAAAATTGAGGATATAAAAACAAGCGATCAGTTGCATAAAATAAATTTAATTTCTGTTCGAGTGTCGGGGAACCTGGACCTCCCGAAGAACTGCACTGTCACAAGCTCCAACACCATGATATGGGTGTCGAGTTTTTTTGTTGTTGACATGCTTGCAGGGCACCTGTCAACAAGAACAAAGTTCGAAGCGTAGCATGGGGCTGGAGCTTGTGACTGGATCATCTGAAGGATACAAAGTGCTCGAAACCGGAAAATAAATTTCTTTTGTACGACTGGTTGCTCATTACACTGAAGAGCCAAAGAAATTGGTACACCAGCCTAATATCGTGTACGGCCACGGCGAGCATGCCGAAATGTCGCAACACGACGTGGCATGGACTCTACTAATGTCTGAAGTAGCGCTGGAGGGAATTGACACCATGATTTCTGCATGGCTGTCCATAATTTCTTGGGAGTACGGGGGGTGGAGATCTCTTCTGAACAGCATGTTGCAAGGCATCCCAGATTTGCTCAATGATGACATCTTGGATATTCGGGAATCCAGCCGGATGTTCGCGTCGTTCTCGCACGATATTTCAACAGCGTGCCTCGCTGTCTTCTTCAGGTGCTACCTGAGACTGGTCCTTGGGTCGATCGAGTCCAGTATTTATGCCTGGGAGGAGCTGGGCGTTCCCTAATCGGTCCGCGCCCAGTCGAGTGTTCCATCTGTGGTCCGCGCCCGCCAGACTCGGCTTCAACGGACCCCTCCAGTCGCGGATGTTCCAACTGCCGTCGGCGCCGGTTTTGGCCGTCCTCAACGGTTGTGGTTGTCATTTGAGGTGTGTCAGGCCCGATCTGAGATGTTAGGTACTCTATCTCATGACTGTTACTACGGTTTCCACTTCTGTTGCGTGCTGGGCGCTCCCTAATCGGTCCGCGCCGCGTCGTGTGTTCCATCTGAGGTCCGCGCCCGCCAGACGCGGCTACATTGTCCCTCTCTGGTGGCCGGTGTTCCCTCCGCCGTCCGCGCCCGACCTGGCCGTCTTCTGAAGTCGAGTTCATGACCTGGGGTGTGTCAGATCTGGTCTCTAATGTCCAACACCTTGTCTCACGGCTGTTCCCTCGATCTCCACTTATATTTCTTGCTGAATCCTGGAGTGTCCTGCGTTGAGTTTTCACAAGCTCAAGCGCAGGATTCCAGGCAGTGCTGATTTGGTATCCCGAGTCACGGTTGATTAGATTGTCTGTGACCTTAATCTCAATTGCTTCTTTAATGACACTGTCCCAATATCTTGAGGTCTGTGTCACAATCTTGGTGTCATTGTAATCCAGTGTCATTAAAGAAGCAATTGAGATTAAGGTCACAGACAATCTAATCAACCGTGACTCGGGATACCAAATCAGCACTGCCTGGAATCCTGCGCTTGAGCTTGTGAAAACTCAACGCAGGACACTCCAGGATTCAGCAAGAAATATAAGTGGAGACCGAGGGAACAGCCGTGAGACAAGGTGTTTGACATTAGAGACCAGATCTGACAGACCCCAGGTCATGAACTCGACTTCAGAAGACGGCCAGGTCGGGCGCGGACGGCGGAGGGAACACCGGCCACCAGAGAGGGACAATGTAGCCGCGTCTGGCGGGCGCGGACCACAGATGGAACACACGACTGGGCGCGGACCGATTAGGGAACGCCCAGCTCCTCCCAGGCATAAATACTGGACTCGATCGACCCAAGGACCAGTCTCAGGTAGCACCTGAAGAAGACAGCGAGGCACGCTGTTGAAATATCGTGCGAGAACGACGCGAACATCCGGCTGGATTCCCGAATATCCAAGATGTCATCATTGAGTAAATCTGGGATGCCTTGCAACATGCTGTTCAGAAGAGATCTCCACCCCCCGTACTCCCAAGAAATTATGGACAGCCATGCAGAAATCATGGTGTCAATTCCCTCCAGCGCTACTTCAGACATTAGTAGAGTCCATGCCACGTCGTGTTGCGACATTTCGGCATGCTCGCCGTGGCCGTACACGATATTAGGCTGGTGTACCAATTTCTTTGGCTCTTCAGTGTAATGAGCAACCAGTCGTACAAAAGAAATTTATTTTCCGGTTTCGAGCACTTTGTATCCTTCAGATGATCCAGTCACAAGCTCCAGCCCCATGCTACGCTTCGAACTTTGTTCTTGTTGACAGGTGCCCTGCAAGCATGTCAACAACAAAAAAACTCGACACCCATATCATGGTGTTGGAGCTTGTGACAGTGCAGTTCTTCGGGAGGTCCAGGTTCCCCGACACTCGAACAGAAATTAAATTTATTTTATGCAACTGATCGCTTGTTTTTATATCCTCAATTTTCTTCTCCATTCTTCTATAGATTATTCCTGTCAGCAAAATGGATGCATGAGCTGTTAAGCTGACTGCGTAATAATTCTCGCACTTGACGTATCTTGCCAGCTACGAAATTGTGAGGATGATGTTTTACCGAAAGTCTGATGGTACGTCGCCACTCTCATAGATTTTACACGCCAACGTGTCAACAGATCGCCGGGAAAGCATGAAGATTTGCTCAATGATGTTCATGTCTGTGGAGTTTGGTGGCCAGCGGAAGATTAAACTCAGAAGTGTGTTACTAGATCCAGTCTGTAGCAATTCTGGGCATGTGTGGTGTCGCAATATTCTGATAGAATTGCCCAAGTCCGTCGGAATCCACTATGGTTCAAATGGCTCTGAGCACATTGGGATTTAACATATGAGGGTATCAGTCCCCTAGAACTTAGAACTACTTAAACCTAACTGACCTAAGGACATCACACACACCCATGCCCCGAGGTGTGATTCGAACAGGCGACCGTAGCAGTCGCGCAGTTTCAGACTGAAGCGCCTTGAACCGCTCGGCAACCGCTGCCGGCGAAATCCACAGTGGACATGAATGAATGCATGTGATCATAAAGGATGCTTAAGTACGTGTCATCTGTCAGAGACGTATCTAGATGTATCAGAGGTCCCGTATCACTCCTACTACACACGCACCACAGCGTTACCAGCCTGAATAGTCCCCATCTGACATGTAGGGTCCATGTATTCATGATGTCGTCTCCATACCTGTAAAATCCCTTCCGCACGACACAATTCGAAACGAGACTCGTCCGACCAGACAACATGGTTGATTTAAAAGAGAAGCCGGGGGGGGGGGGGGGGGGGGAGGCGGAGAAGGGAACAAACTGTGAGGTTATCAGTCCCTTGATCCCGTTATTACACAAGAGGAAGAAGAAAAGAAAGGAGACGTACAGTACAGTAACAAGGAAGAACCAGAAGAACAACAGAAGAACAACCAACACTATCATGGACAAAACCATGGAAAGACGCAAGAAACAGGTAGAAGGGGTAGAAGCAAGAGAGCAGATGACCGTGAATGGCCGACCACGAGACTAAAAAGGAAATGCCAGCCACTCAGCGACACATTAAGGCATCTACCATAAAAGTATTAGGGTGGAGAACACAAACAGAATGATAAAACCCACCTTCAAGTATAAAACGTAAAATTAAATTAACCGATGAGGCGTTGTGAGCTAAAATTAATGACAACGAGTACGGTAACTGAAGACTCCGTCCCAGAGCAGCCAAAGAAGAGCAGCTCACCAAGATATGGGCCACTGTCAGACGGTCGTCGCACCGACACTGAGGTGGGTCATCACGGCGCAGGAGGTAGCCGTGTGTCACCAAAGCGTAGCCAATGCCGAGCCGGCAGAGAACCACAGAGTCCCTGCGAGAGGCCCGCATGGAGGACTGCCACACATTCATAGTCTCTTTAATGGTACGCAGTTTGTTGTGCGTGCTGAGGTTATGGCATTTCGTCTCCCAAAGCCGCAAAACCTTGCGGCACAGTAATGAAAGCAGGTCAGTAGCAGATAAGCCGATCTCCATAAGCGGTTTTCGCGTATCCTGCATGGCCAGCCTGTCAGCAGGTTCGTTACCTGGGATCGAAGTGACCTGGGGTCCAGACAAAATCCACTGAACGAATCGATCGTTCCAGAGCATACATGGACTCCTGGATGGTCGCTACCAAATAATGACGATGGTAGCACTGGTCGATTGCTTGCAGGCTGCTCAAGGACTCAGTACACAGAAGAAACGACTCCCCAGTGCATGAAAAGATGTGCTCAAGAGCAAGAGATACAGCCCAGTCACCACCTCAGCGGTGATAACACTGCAGCCATCGGGCAAGGAATGCTGTTCAATATTCCTTCATGGCGCAGCATCTTTAACACCATCATGATACTTCCATGAAACCATTATACTGAAACAAATCAGTTGTCCGAAAATCAGGCGAGGTTATTCTTAACAACGTGTATTAGTGGAGTATCCCGTCTCCACCTTTCAGGATGATGTTGGTCGGATTTGCTTACCCCACAATGGCAGCAACTAAGTACACTATAAATAATGTTTCTTACGGCGTACAACCAGTGAGTACAAGGTTCTCGTATTACACTGGCTGAGCGGTTGTAAGATACGTTTGCCTTGGCAGTTTTCGACTAAGTTGCTTGCAGGCCGGGGTTTCTTACCTCAAACCGATATAGTTGCCTTTTCCATCATTGCTGAAAGTATGTGTAATCATCGTCCAAACAGTCTGCATAAGAACTACCCGCCAGAATCTGAAGCAACTCTTAGTTGCAATGCAGCTATCACTTCTATTTTCCTTTTCCTGAGATTCTGAGAGAGATATTTTGTATTCCAATTACTTAGTCTTGTTCAGTAGCACCCATTAACTGGATGAACCTTTTCATGGACCGCGATAATAGAGCGTTCTGTTTCTTCACACATCCAGGCACGTTCTTTAGGAATGTGCAGAAAAAAGTCCGAGAAGAGCTTCAGCAGTTATGATGTGTCGTTTGTTTTCACGAAGATACCAGGAACCACTGACCATGTGATATGAGCGCAAATAATGCTCTACGAGACAACAGCAGAAGTATTATGACCTTATAAAAATTGGGTTTAACACACTGACGCAGCAATAAATTACATTGCTTGCCTTAAGCCGTTGCTGAAAATCTTAAAGCTCTAATCAGGATTTCTTACAATAATTTATCTTTAAAATGAGATAAACGTTATAAAAAGTAGTAAATAATCCTACAGCCTGCAAAACAAAAACTAAAGAATTAAATTCCGGCGTCCCATAGAACTTGCTCCTCATCACAGAATTGTTTCAGGATTCCTACATATCCCTACAATATTTTGAGTGGTAATGACGTGAATTGAAAGGAACATTATTTTTCTGTGTATTCTGTGACTTTTGCAGTTACTGAGGGCTGCTTAAGAGAACTACTAATATTTATATTTGATTGTAGAAGAGAAAGTAACTACGGAAACAATGAAGTATTTTAATTCTTTACCTTTCACTACTTTTGACGCAGATGAGATTATACGTACCTCGTGCCACGCCCTTTCTTTGTATCTCTTACAGAACACATAACGTCGGTGAAATTCTACATATGGATGCGTCTTTTCGGAGCAGTTTCATTCCTCTTCTTTTACCATAGCACCCAAAAAATTGGGGCTCAAACGTAACGACATTACTACTTGTTTCAACTTTTCTAGTCACTTCAAACCAGCCTGTACCATCTGCTGACTACGGATAATGGAAGGCGATGCTTTCAGCGGCCGAAGGTCGAAACTAAAAGATGGACGGGAGATCAAAACAAAGCGGTCGGGGGCCAGAAGGAGCAGACTATTACCAGAGAAACATGGAGAATAGAGAGAAGGAGTGTGCACAGGATAGAAGAATACGTAGTACCAGCGTAATGGAAATCCGTTCTTTCGATAGCTCCGTGTACTACCGCGAGCGGCGAGAAGATGCGCAACATCCGCTAATAGCAGTACAATACCACACAGCGCTTGCGCGGTACGAAGCTCTTTCCCGTTGCCTTCGAGACTAGAGTAGACCATTCCCATCATAGCCCTGTATATGGATGCGTCTTTTCGGAGCAGTTTCATTCCTCTTCTTTTACCATAGCACCCAAAAAATTGGGGCTCAAACGTAACGACATTACTACTTGTTTCAACTTTTCTAGTCACTTCAAACCAGCCTGTACCATCTGCTGACTACGGATAATATATATATATATATATATATATATATATATATATATATATATATATATATATATATATATATATATATTTCGTGTCCACTGCTGAAACACGCTGTCCATACTCCTTTGATCTAGTCCCCATTATCTCAATCGCCCCACAAAAATGAAGCCCCTGGAAAAAAACCTTTCCATCTATCTTCCCCCTAAATTTGAGGGAAAACCCCTAAGTTAGCAACGCTGCTACTCACACCCCTCCAAAGACTCTCCCCCTGAACTCACTAACCTCTCTGACAAAGATCACTAGCCGTAAACAGGGAAGATAAACTAGCCGAACGCTGATGGCGATCAGCGATCTGGATGACATAACCGTAGTTTAAATGTAAAGGGTTATCTCGAACGGAGTTACCTCCCCATGCAAGCCAACATTGAGTCCAAAAACGTCAGCAATGAGAACCTCAACTCTCACTTTTCTCATGTGGCATCCTGAAAGCCATTGATCTACGGCTATATCAGCATATGTATTCTGGAAACCATAGTGGAGTGCTTGACAGAGGGTACTTCCCATTATACCACTTACTAGGACTCCTTCCTTTGTATACGGAGTGCGGGAAGAATGATTGCTCAGACACCTCTGTGCGGCTGCAATGAAATCTTGTGTTCATGAGCTCCCAGGGCAGCGGCACACGGGGAAATATAACACATGCCTATATTTCTGACTTAAAATTGATTCGTAAAACATTATAATGAGGATTTCTGCGGATAGTTTGCGTCTGTCTTGAGAGGTCTGCCAGTACAGTTTTACAAGAATCTGCGTGACGCTCACCCATGTGAGGAACAGACTTTCAACTATTCGTGTTGGTCTTATTCATACATGTTACCACGAAAAACAGCGATGAGATTTAACGCTGATCTCATACATGTTGCCAACATAACTGATCTATGCTTAAAAAGTAATTGCAGTGTGCAATTTAACACTCGTTATATCAGCGTCAAAAGTCCAACGACGTTATTAGCGTATACTATGCAGCAGTGACACACAGAGACACACTACTTCTTGCATAACTACGCAACTCGTTCACAAACAACCAATTTCTGTGAAATTTGTAAACAGAGGATGTGTAAAGCTTAAACATGAGTCTTCAGGAAGGTACTCAACGAAGATGCACAGGACTTAAGATATTTATATGTCATCGGTTTACTGAAATGGAAATGAGCGTTTGGCGTCATTGACCGGGAGGCGCCTTGCGGGGCAGGTCCGGCCGCCTTGGTGCAGGTCTTATTACATTCGACGCCACATTGGGCGACCTGCGCTCCGGATGGGGATGAAATGATGATGAAGACAACATAAAACCCAGTCCCTGAGTGGAGAAAATCCCCGACCCAGCCGGGAATCGAACCCGGGCACGTAGGACGGCAACCCGTCACGTTGACCACTCAGCTATCGGGGCGGACGTTGGTTTGCTAGTCTCCAATAGGGCCCAGTAAGCTGATTTAATCTGGTTTGATTATTATCAGGTTCGGCAGGTTCGAATCCTGCCTCGGGCATGGATGTGTGTGATGTCCTTAAGTTAGTTAGGTTTACGTAGTTCTAAGTTCTCGGGGACTGATGACCTGAGATGTTAAGTCCGACAGTGCTCAGAGCCATTTTGTATAGGTGGGAGCAGAGCAACGGCGTCTTGTGACACCAAAATGTCATGGTTAGCTTTACACACCCTCGTACTTTTAATAAAAGGAAAATTTAACCTGTTCGTGTACCTCCTAGTGTTGACGTGGCTAAGGGACTTTGGATACTAACATTATATGTACTTCTGTCTAATTTCTTCCCTTGGAGCAGACCTAGAGTTCACTGTTGCAGTGGAGGTATATGCATTTGGATGTCTTTTATTTAACGTTTATTGAATTCACATTCGAGTCCTGCGTGGGATTAGCCCACAGTTTTGGTGCTAGTCGCGCGGACAGACTGCCGCCGCAGGTTTATTTAATCAATAAACTGTTTGTGATTGGGTCACCATAGTAGTGCACAGTTGACATGTTCTTAGAGTGCCATTTGTAATTTTATGTATAATGCAAATGTTCTTATACATTGTGATATTCATTAAAAACTCTTACCTACTTATATGAATTCGGCAAGAAACTTGCCAAATGTTAGTTGGCTTACAATAGAATTGTTATTAATAAAAATATATAACTGGGAATAGTAAGTAACTTATTAAGTTGGGCCACTCCTTCCACGTGTTTTCCTTAAATTAATCCAGATCCTTGTCCTGGGTCTCAGAAACAACTTAAAGTTTAGAGACTAGTTACGTGGTGAATTTGTTGTATTTGAAACAGACATTCACGGAAATAGCGTGCCAAACGTTTGTAAATGCCAAAAAAAGACTAACTACAGTCAAATACAAGGAGTCAAGTTCTGTGGTGAACAATGAGGATATTTACTAAGCATATGTACGCAGATGTGCTATTGTGTACCATTTTCATATCATCTAACAAGCAATTGTTAACAATATGTATATGGACATGGTCTTTTGGACATGGTACTGTGTATTCGCAAATGTTTTAACGATGATTGACGTTTACAATGTGCTGTGTTTTATCCACTTTACATCTTTTGCATGAGGTTCAGCGTAAAACGAACATGTTTTACTACAAAAAAAAATTGTTTAAGACCTGAAGATGACAGTAGAAACTGCTGAAATTGGTTGTGTTGAATGAAAAATATTTTGTGCTACCTTGGCTTTTGAATGGTGTTTGTTACATACCAAAAAAGCAACTAGGAAACATGAAACACTTTATGTAAACTATGTCAACCTGTCTCTTGGCAAGTTATTCCATTAACCACTGTGATGTCTGGTTAACAACTCTGTAAGTAACACATCAACGTCGTGTAAGTACCTGTCACGAACATTTGTTTTTCTTCTTCACTCACTCATTCTCTCATCTTTTCCATACATCCCAACTGGAAGGGTTACCTTCGGACAACGAGTCAAGGTACACATTAACATGCAAAGAAATCATATAGATATAATCTGTACACTTCGTTGCCTATAACCTGTTGCCGTACTGCCTACAACTACTTGTGGTTGCGGTAGCTACTTTTTTAGCCTTGGTGGTCGAGCGAGAAGAGAGCTAGAAGTCCCAGATTCAGTACTGGATAGGGATGGGGACTTCCTCTTGTCCATTCCCTCCAGGATGGCACCAGATGCACTCACCCTACTATAAGCCCTAACGCATCTGAAATACATATTCAGTCACCAATACAAGGCATTTTTCCAGAGAGAATGGAATATGCTGTCGCCAAAACTCTTTAAGAAAGGTGATAGAGACGTCAGAAAATACCGAACTGTTTCAATATTGATATTTTCCGAAATTTTTGAGTATTTGATGTATTTAGAGAAGTATCCCAACTGAGCAACAACAATATCCTCAGTAAACCGCAGTTCAGATTTCAGAAGAGTTTCTCTACTGACAATGCCATTGACATCTTCATTCATCAAATTTTATTACAATTAAATACCACTTTAGTGTCGGTTGGTGTTTTCGGTGACTTATCTAAGAAACTTGACATTCAGTCAACGTCTGGAGTTTCACAGCCCTCAATCTTAAATTCATCATTGATCCCCATATGTATAAACGATTTTCGGTCCATATCCAACAAACAGAATTAATTCTTTTGCACTAGACACTAATATTGTAATCATTCCTAGTACACATACAGCAACGGAAGAAATGGCAATCAATGTTCTTAAAAGCATAATTGTGCAGGTTTTCTGTCCATGGTCTCAACTGCAGTTTTAAAAAGATACAACGTAATTAGTTATGCATATTTAGGAGTGCTGCACCATTGTTTATTTCATGATAGGAAACAATAAATATCATGGAAACATAAAAATATTTTGGTGTCCATACTGATAATTCTACACCGAAAATTAAGAACGTTGACATATTTAGCCCATTTTCATTCAGTAATGTCATATGGAATAATGTTATGGGGTAACTCATCTTTAAATAGAAAGTATCCATTCCTAAGAACATGGTGCTTACCTACGATTATCTTGTAGACATGTGTTTAAGTGGTTGGGCATTTTGACTACTGCTTCGCAGTACTGTATTCCCTCATGAAGTATGTTGAAATAACACACGGCAGTCCAAAAGGAAGAATGATGTACTATCTACAATACCAGAAGAAAAAGACATTTATCGTGTCACATTAAGGTTGTCTCTAGCACAAAAAGGAGTGCACAGTGCTGCAACCAAAATTTTTGATCTCTTACTCAGTGATATAAACGGTCCAGCAGACGGCAAAGAAAAAAAATAAAGTTAGAAAATATACAGAAACGTTCCTCCTTGACTAACATTTATCATGTAAATGATGCATGGTACGTGAAACTAACTACCTAGCTGGCTATCTAACTATCCAATGAATACTGGTATATGTTCCCGCAGGTCAAAGGGATCAGTGTAGGGTTGGCCAGGCCGCCCTTTCCTAATGCCGTGGTGAAGGAAGCCTGTACTCTACATACAGTCAGGCCAATAGCCCAGTCACAAACTTACGCCGCAGCCTTAAAAATTCACCTACTTAAATTTAACCTAATGAATTAGAAAGGAAACTGTTACTTGGCAGCCTCCTAATTTAAAGTAAACAGTTGCTGTCTATGCTAATGGTGGATTAAAACTTGCATGATTAATTTATTTTTTTCAAAAAAAGTAGTGATTACTTTCACTTATCATGTAGCTAATAAGAATTTTCAGTACTAGAATCTCGACAGTGAAGTAATTTGTAGAAGTAGTTTGGTCAGTGCATGTTGGATATATTTTCAATAGAGTATGTAACTATACTCTGGATACTATACAAGGAAACGAAAATTATGTTTTGCCTTTAAGGTGGTGAATAAAATGTATCTACTCCCTATTTTGTTATTAGTCATCTTATGTTTGTTGCTATTGGTCCATTTTCGAATGATTTCGAACCGAAAAGGCAAACTGCAATGATCACTTCTGACTGGCGACAGAATGAAACAATGAATAGTTCTTGTTCTGCACAACAAAGCGTTCAGCAGCCCATGACTTCTGTTCAACCTGCACTAGAGAACAAGATTATTTTGCAGTATACTAATTGCGCAATCGAAATTTAAGTGCAACTCATGTTTATTATCAGCAAAACGAATGTATTAAGAAGTTAAGCTACTGGGAACTGAGTGTAAGAATTCAATTTTTTTTAAGAGAACTGTACTAGATGTGCAGATATCTACTGTACACAACAGTTTTACAGCTAGTTTTTGGTGAATAAAACCTCTTTTTACTTTAGATACACTGCTCCATAAGACAAAAAAGAGAAAAAATAACCAAACCAATTCACTTGTTTTTAGGTCAACGTACTGAGAGCAGTCGACGCTGAACTGAGCTTCTTCAGTAGTTTATCTACCTCTTGACATCATTTCAACTTATCCAGTTGGACCTAAAATAATTAAATAAACACTTTTCATTTAGTTTATTGGCATTAGTGTCTTCTCCTGGTACCAAAAATAAACAGTGTTTAATCGACGTTGTATGATAGGAACTGTCTGCTGTGACCAAGTTGTAGGCCTTTCAGCTACAGTTCTACCTGTGTCTAGTAACATTAAGTTGTGACCCATGTTTAGTTCACTTATGTCACCAGCAAACATCAGAATTATTGAATACCTGAAGTCATTGGAAGACAATTCAGATTGGTTAAGAAGAACAGCGACTTCCCATTGTGAGACTTTCATCACTTACGTGAAACAATCAAGGTGACTTTCTGAAACTTCCTAGCAGATTAAAACTGTCTGCTGGACCGAGACTCGAACTCGGGACCTTTGCCTTTCACGGGCAAGTGCTCTACCACTGAACACTTGTCCGCCAAAGGCAAAGGTCCCGAGTTAGAGTCTCGGTCCGACACACAGTTTCAACCTGCCAGAAAGTTTCATATCCCCGCACACTCCGCTGCAGAGTGAAAATCTCATTCTGGAAACCTCTCCCAGGCCGTGGATAAGCCATGTCTTCGCAATATCGTTTCTTCCAGGAGTGTTAGTTCTGCAAGGTTCGCAGAAGAGCTGTGACCATCGCAACTAGATGGCGCAGACGTCTCCCACCTCCCGCATGCTGGCCGACCGTACACAGCTGTGACTCCTGCAGTATTGGAACATGGTGACACACTAATTCAGGGTGGTCTACAGATCACAACAAACTGGACGTATCTGTTGGTAGTACTGACACACTGGTACACCAGTTGCGGTACTCAAAGGTGTGTGCTCGCTGGTTTCCTCGCCGCCTACAGAAGACAGTAAAGGGTACGTGGTCGATGGGGAGGTTACTGAAGCAACGAAACGATGGCTCCGAAGTCAATCATGCGAGAATATAGGCCTTGCCAATACGGTGGCGTAAGGCCGTCAAATTGAACAGAGATTATGTTGAAAAGGGTGGTTTTGTTGCCAGAAGAGTGTGAAATAGCATGGTGTATTGACATCTTGAATAAACCCAACCTGCCGTCAGGAAAAATGTGTTGCATTACTTATTGAACGTCCCTCGTTTATGCTGTAACAGTAATGACCCTATAACAAGTACTGGGGTTCTCCTGCAGTTCTTTCCATCTATCGAATTCGGCCGTTACAAACGTCGCGCTGGATTCTACTGCTGGAAAGTTCTGTATCCAGTCACAAACCCGGTCGGAAACTTGGTAGGTAATGCGGAACTGTATCGGCTGTCTTATGGAAAACGAAAAACGAGGGATTTCTTTATGTACGATGCTTTTGAACTCACGTACGAACAGGACCAGCTCAGTACAGTATCACGGTTCACGGCATCCTCGTTGATTATTATGTAGGAGATATTTGCTCTCGAAAAACGTTAAAATGCGTGAGCATGAAATGTGTTCAACGAATCTGCAACAGATCGATGTCAGCGACAGAGACCTAGAGTTATGTACACCTGTCTGATGATTCGTCTCGAAAACGAGAATAGGGTGCAGTTTCTTCCAATCGTTTGGTATCCTTCGCTGCTCCAGCGACCAACGGTAGGTACGAGATGAAGAAGTTATTTCGCATAATCCCTGCAGAACCTCGAAAACGTCTCAACGTAGACTATTTCCTCAAAAACTTTTAAAGTATCTATGAGGAATGAAATGGATCTGTAATTGATCTTTTTTTTGTACTGAGTTTTATAGGTGAATTTTATTGCAGCACTCTTATGTCTCTCAAGGAATACCGCCTGAGGCTGATCACTAAGACTGCTTAAGAACAGGCCTTTTCAAGTCACTACAAGAGTTTAAGATCGAGCCTGAAACACCATCGTAGCAGCGATCCCAAGGAAATTTATTAAAACTCGTACTACCATTAAAAGTGGCTAAATACTGGAAGCTGTGTTTTGACCTTAAGTCTCTCATGTCGATAAAAAAATGTTAGTCACGTATGCCGCAGATCTCCCCTTCATCTGAATACCACATGTATGAATCCTTGTTGTTGTAGCGCCGTTTATACAGATGGTGATCTTTTCATTGTGAGAATATATTTATTTCTTCATTGCTTATTGTGGATGTGGTAACCCACTACTGAGGTACAGTACACTAACTAAAATCACATTTCCATAAGTATGCTCCTGCTCTTAAGAACTCGTTTTGCAATGTAACTTCATTCTTCATGACTTCCAGCGTCCTCATTTTCCTGGTCTTTGTGTACAGCGTAGGCTATTCATAAAAGACTGCCAGTCGCAAATTCATTGGACCGACAGTTTTTCCCTAAACATTTCTATATCTACTGCAAGGTTATCACAGGTGACGTCTTCTGCCAACTTAACATTAGGAATTATTACAAAAGCTTTTCGCGGCTGATCTATCACAGAATGACGACATCTAAAGATGGATGTGCATGGGCTCACTTGAAGAACACTCATAATAATAATAATCTGGAAATGAATCTCTAACTTAAACACGTTTGCATGAAGTCAAAAATACCAATAAGTAATCGATGTTTGCTGTTCTTGCATTTCGTTATCACAACCGTTGGATGTTCGTGAAAGACACAGCCTCAACTTGCATAATCTTTAATTAACAAGGTGCATCTGAACAGTTACACAAATATTTTGCATTTTTCTCTCTGAATATTTGTAGTACAGACATTCTTCCCTTAAAAATGTTATCTAAATGTAAATTAAAAGAAACAGTTAGCACCAGAAATTGACAGACTCCCCTGGTTTCAGCTACACGTTTTTGTAATGCGACGACAAGCAATTTTTATTTTATAGATCTAGCTTCCTTCTAGGCAAACTTTCTATTCAACTCAAACTAATTATTATACAATAATTTTCCGTTTATTGAATAAAGAGCGACACAGAATCCGGTACGTGTGTGTGTGTGTGTGTGTGTGTGTGTGTGTGTGTGCATGCTCGCGCGCGCGAGGCAATGCAAGGAAGCAAACGTAAACAGAAAATAAAAAAAAATATCCCAAGCTTTCAATTTCATCATTAGTGAAGGAGCTGAAGATTCACTTCCAAAAAATGCAGACGCTGAAATGAAAATAATAATTACAAACACCGTACACATAATAATTCAGCAGAATTTGCATCAGGCTACATATTTCAACAAATTGTGTGCGTATGGAAAACTGAGACAATTTTATTAACAAAATTCCATTAGCTGTGTTTCAGTATTTATTGACCTAAAAGTATCTGAACGAAAGATCCGTCCTTAAATTTAAAAAGTTCGTCTACAGTTATTCATCATGCCTCCATTGACTATCTGCATCACGAAAACTGATGTTTTGGCATGACAGCACGCTGGAATTCATTAATAATGTATTGCGAAATCTTGGGAAACACAATTTTGAATCACAGGATGGGATATAAAAGCATTATCACTCTCAATAAAGTAACTTATCTCCTAATTTTCAACGAATGCACTACGTTGTATTTATTATAACAGTATGAAATTCACCTAATGTATTCCTGCTGATAACTGAAGGCTTTTATTATGAGAAAAGAGTGTGATGGAATTTTGAAATCAGTTATTTCTGTCTAACAGCTTTAAAATATTCTGAATGTCTCGGAAGGCGCATCTTGCCGAGAGGCCCACACTTTTCTCAAATAAGACTTTGTACACTTTGCACTATGCACCCAAGACAAAAATATTTCACTGAACTGATGTTGCTGATTCTCTAAAATATATCCCTGAATCGAACAGATTTATTATGATGTTGCGTTCCCTTCAAATTCTTCGTGGATTACAACGAGGTAACGTCCAGGTTGGTTGTTCTGGAACTAAAAATATTAGTTTGGCCTTAAATTTATCAAAATTCGGCCCATATTGCATCAAGGAATGAAAGTAGCAAACGTGAACAACCTGCACTGATGCCTCCTTGGACAGTAACAACATACTAACGTTGCTGATTGTGGTAGTGAACGCGTGCCTTCAACAGGAGCACAGATATCACCCATCCTGTTTCAATTGATTTTTTCTGTATTTCTATCTTGTGCTAATGTGTCAGCCTGTTCATCTCAGAGTAGCAATTGTAACCTGCGTCCTGAATTATATGCTGAATGTGCTCCGATCTGTGTCCCTTCCTTTGGTGAGTGTTTTCCATACATTCCTTCCTTCACTGATTTTTCAGAGAACCTCGTCATTCCTTACCTTATCAGTCCATCTAATTTCCAACATTCTTCTGTAGCACAGCATCTCAGACAGCGTTGTGCCCCACATCTACGTTCTCAAAAATTTCTTCCTTTAATTGAAGCCTTTTTTTGATACTAGTTAACTTCTCTTGTCCAGGGACGCCCCTTACGCCAATGCTGGTCCTTCTTGCTCCTTCCGTCATGGGTTGTTTTCCGTCTAGGCAGAAGAATTCCTTAATTTCATCTACTTCGTAATCACTAATCCTGACATTAAGTTTCTCGCTGTTCTCATTTTTCTACTTCTCACTGCTTTCATCTCTCTTTGATTTACTCTCAACCTATGTCCTGCGCTCACTAGACTGTCCACTCCTTTCGAAATGGTTCAAATGGCTCTGACAGTATGGGACAATTGAGGTCAGCAGTCCCCTAGAACTTAGAACTGCTAAAACCTAAAGAACCTAAGAACATCACACACCTACACGTCCGAGACAGAATTCGAACCTGCTATCGTAGGTGTCAGCTGTTCCAGACTGAAGCGCCTAGAACCGCTCGTCCACATTGGCCGGCCTACTCCTTTCACCAGATCCTGTGATTCTTGTTCACTTTCACTGAAGACAGTAATGTCATCAGCGAATCTTATCATTCTTTTTTTCTTTTCACCTTGAATTTTAATTCCACTCTTGACCCTACCTTTTATTTCCGTCACCGCTACTTCGATGAATAGATTGAACAATAGGGTTTAAACACAGCATTTCTATATTACACCCTTTTTAAACCGAGACTTCGTTCTTAGTCTTCGACTCTTATTGTTCCTTCTTGTCTCTTGTACATATGGCATATTAGCCGTCTTACCCTATAGCTTATCCTATTTTTCTCAGAACTTGCATCACATGACACGTGCCGAACGCCTTTTTCTAGTAAAAAAAAATCCTAGAGGGGTGCCTTGATTTTTCTTTGTGATGTTTCCAGTATCAACTGCAACGTCAGATTTGCTTGTCTAGTGTCTTTACCCTTCCTAAAGCCAGACTGATCTTCATCTAAAAAATTCGCAATTTTCGTTTCCACTCTTCTGTTTATTATTCTTGTCAGCAACTTGGATGCATGAACTGTTAACCTGATTGTGTGATAATTCTCGCACATGTCGGCTCTTACCATCATGCGAATTGTGTGGATGATGTTTGTCTGAAAGTCTGATGGGATATTGCCAGACTCGTACATACTACACACCAACTTGAAAAGTCGTTTCAGTGCCACTTCCCCTAATGATTTTAAAAATTCTGATGGAATTTTGTCTATCTCTTCCGCCTTATTCAATCTTAAGTATTCCAAATTTCTTTTAAATCCTGATTGTAACACTTGATCCTCCATCTCTTCCATATCGACTTCTGTCATCAGACAAGCCTTCCTCCTCGTAGAGGCCTTCAGTGTGCTCTTTCCACGCACACGCTCCCCTCTCAGCATTGACACTGGAATTGCCATTGCACTCCTAATGGTACCGCTCTTGCTTTTAGTTTCACCGGAGGTTGCTTTGACTTTTCTTTAGGATGAGTAAGTCCTCCTAACAAACATTTCTTTTTAATTGATTTCCATTTTTAATGCAACATTTCGCCGTAGCTGCCCTGCGCTTCCTATTTATTTCATTCCTAAACAACTTGTATCATTTTATTCCTGAATTTCCCTGAAAATTTTTGTGTTTCCTTCATTCGTCTATCAACTGAAGTATTTCTTCGGTTATCGATGGTTTCTTCGCATTTACCCTTGTTTTTCTTTCCAACCTCTGTAATTCCTCTTTTTAGAGATGTCTACTCCTCTTCCACTGAACTATCTACTGAGCTATATGTGAGATATATGACACAGGTGAAATACTCTCAAACTTCGAAAAGAGTGTAATATTTCAACTTCCAAAAAAAATGATATGTGCTGACAGGCGTATTCCCAGATTATTAGTTTAATACATTTTGCATAGTATTTATTCGACTAATTTACAGAAAAAGAGAAAACAAGTAGGGGCGATCTCGGAAAGGACCACGTTCAGTTTCCGTCCAACGGTTTTGAACAGTCCCTAGTGGTTGCACCTTGTACACCGGTGCAAAAACTACGGCCACACTGTACATCAGAGGGGCGAGGTAACGCTCAGTGAGGTCGCTAGCCCACGATGTCAGAGCTGGTTGAAGAGTTAGGGAGATGTCAGCATTGCCCAAATATTGCCATGAACGTGTCCCTGTTGCTCATAGCACTGCAAACACTCGTTTTCGACAACGAAATGTATGGGAATCAAAATCCCAAGGAAAGGGGTGGTTTCACTGACGCTCTTTCTGCCACTCCCTAAGACCTTTTCGTGTAGATTCTTAGCGGCGATGGTCTGAAATATTTTCGTTGGTCACTCATAAGAAAACTGCGTGATTTCAACTCTGGGCGTTGTAGTTCTGACCTCCATCTCAGAAGCTTCAAAAGAAGGGGTGAAATGTGGGTAAGAGAGGCTGTGACGACCACTAATCCCATTTACATGTCACATGAACTGAAACCTGGCCATTTTTCGACGTGTGACGACACCTCGCTATCTAAAGTGTTGCTGAGCCCGGTGGTAACGTCACAGAACACAAGCTTTTGTACCATTACAGAGGATTGTTGTAGGTACACTTGACCCAAATTTCAAACTTACGCGTCGCAGTGGGAGACAACTGTGGGGTTCCGGAAAAGTTATGCTCTAATTCTGTTGCAGAGTGTAGATGACGTTGCAGTAGCGCGATAATGCTAAAACTTCGCGTATCAAAGCATGGAGTACACTTTATGCCAGTCTGTCGCTTGTTGCGTGTAGCCCGCATGGTATTCCAGTTTTAATGGTCGGCAGTGTAGTTTAATAATACCTATTGCTAAATAACATCTACTGGTAAACCCTCTCCCACATTCTAGTCATCAAGTCAAATATCGAATTTCATAACATTCACTGAAGTAGTGGAAGGTACGTAGTCAAATGTCAATAAGTAAGATGCGAATTGGTGGTGAAGCAGTAGTTGGATCAGTACTAAATACACCATTATAACGATAAGCTCACTGAAATTTGGGCACGTAAACAGGAACGGTCATTTTTCGTTCGATTTTTATGCGATCTTGGCACACGTGGTAGAGAATAAAACTGGTTCCTAGAAATCAGAGGACTTCCGACAAACGGAATGTCGCTCCACCAACAGTCAACGTTCGAAGGCAAGCAATATTTCAGCACACACCCGGTCGCAGCATCGTTATTAATACATTATTTTCAGATTTCTGATTCTTGTATTGATGATTTATATAAATGTACCGTTAAGGCATACGTATGTTGTTTTTCGACTGCATGAAATATTTGAACTTTCTTACCTAGTATTAGAAAGCAAAGTGTATACCTTTAGCACGGTTTTCCTCAACTCTAATTCGATGTGTCTGGTGAAACTCTCAATGCCCGCCACTACTTTCCAAAATCAGGCAGAAATAAGTGTCCGGACTGTACGCTCCACTAGACATTGAAAAAGTGCGAGCGAAGAACATGTTAAGAGGTTGGCAGTTACGCATAAAAGGGCATCAACGACGATCCTGTCGATTTAAAACTATGTATCGATGACAATTAATTTCTGCTGCTTCTGATACAGTTATCCTATTTTAAACTTTTCCATTCGTTTCCCCTGGTTGGTGTCCACATTATTGAATAGCCCTCACAATACGTGTTTTGCCTTCTTCCTTCCTAAAATTCAACAAGTTGTTGATTATATTAATTTCCTAAACGCTGAGAAAGGGCTCACATTAGTAAAGTAGCAAGAATGTGGCCTCCGGAGTGCTGTTGTGGTTTGGGGGAACTGTGCAGTCCCGCTGCTGACGGAATTCGCTGACGTAGGTCACCGGCGAGCAACGCGACCTTGTGCGCCGGTTCCGGCGGACGGACCCCAGGCTTGCTGTTGTAACCTACAGTGCCCGAGCCGAGTCTTGACTCATCGCACAGTAGTCGGAAGAGCAAACTGCCCAGTGCAGTCCCGGACGGCAGCCGACGCAGACTGCTGGATGACTAACAGCCACTTCACACCGTCCAGTTTAAAAAATGGAAAGCCGTGGTGGAGACATGTTTTGAAATCGGTGAACAGCTTAATGCCTTTACTTCGGAGAAACGGCTTCACCTTGCGCCGATAATGATTGAAATTTCAAGTTCTTACTTGAACTACTTCTGGGGCAACGGCCTTGCCATAGTGGATACACCGGTTCCCGTGAGATCACCGAAGTTAAGCTCTGTCTGGCGTAGTCGGCACTAGGATGGGTGACCATCCAGCCGCCATGCGCTGTTCTCATTTTTTCGGGGTGCACTCAGCCTCGTGATGCCAATTGAGGAGCTACTCTACCGAATAGTAGCGGCTCCGGCCAAAGAAAACCATCATAACGACCGGCAGAGCGGTGTGCTGACCACACGCCCCTCCTATTCGCATCCTCAACTTGAGGACGACACAGCGGTCGGATGGTCCCGATGGGCCACTTGTGGCCTGAAGATGGAGTGCTATACTTGAACTATTTCTACTTCTCGGCATCTGCGATATCATTGATCAAGAAAAATCACGAACGTCTCCCTACGTCTTTTTTCAGCTAGTTGCATTCCGTGTTCGTCGTTCAAATCGTTTTATCATCATGCCGTTCCACAGCAAAATTCTTTTTTTAGACATTTTATAATCAACAAATTCACCCAAGGATGGTGACTGATTTCTACGACTCCTTTCATTTATTACCAACTATTAAGGGCAGCGCATCTCACGTCAACATAGTCGTACACGGTTTGAAACCTCAAAACTGTAGTTATAGACGAAAACATCTAGAATGTGAGCAATGAGATACTAGGAGATCGTTGATAATGTTGTATGAAAGGCCTCTTGCCTCTGTCATACAAAAGACGAGATTGGTGCACTTTACATGACGAATTAACTTTGAGAAATGTTTCTGCAAGTTAAACGCACACTTCTAGTCTGAAACTATGCACGAATCGAAGCAGTTGGTAGGTGCCAGAATAGTTGTGGCTAAAATGCATTATACTTATTATTTAGCTTGCAAACCTTAAAAAATAGCCGGATGATACTAACCAAATCTTCTCAGTACGGTGGATAGAAACTGTACAAGACTTTTATCGATAAAGACAAAAGGCGTCTTTTACAACAAATGGAAGGTGACAGTGGGAATATGGACGATCTGAAATACTGTTTGGTGGAAAATCTTCCCTATTCACAAGATTTTGTACTCCCTGAGTTAAGACTTACAACGAAATTCGTATCTGAAAAAACATTTTGAGCCGAATAAACAACTTATGGCAGCTGCATGTAGGTATATTGCGGAACATAAAGAGTAGAACGTCAGTAATGGAATGTACGTCCTATAAAAGGACTAGAAAAGGTGCACTGTCCTAAAAAAATACACCATTCTACTGCAAGATCGTAATTATTTCACTTCCGTTACGACTCTGCACTCTCCGTCCCAAATAATGACGGTATCGACGGGATGTTCAGCGCTTTTTCCCTTTTGCTCTTAAGTTATCGTAGTATGTGGGATAAACATGGATTGCGGAAGGAAAATTTATTAGCTGAAACACACGTCAAGGATTTTTCTATATGTCAACACTATTTCGTGTTGAATAACAACGTGGCGCGTCGTAGAAACGAAGTAACTTCTTTGGGAATTTGACACGAATAGAATTCTTTACAGGTAGGCTGCATTGTTGAAATAGGATGCTGCTTTGAAACGCGTTCAAAAATGACACTTTCTCAAACATAGCATATTTTGATGTTCACTGAAAGTCACTCCACAGTTAGAAGTCTGCAGCTAGTGATGGGAACAAGGAATGAAAACAATCGATTCATTCGGTTTCTGGTAAATAATCGACTATTTGGTTATAGTTTTACCTATCGATTCAATAATTCATTTTTTGAGTGACACCAGTTTGTGGGAGCACCTGAATGAAAATCGTCCAGTAGGTCGGACTACTACTTGATTCTTTTGAATGAAACTAATCTGTAGGAGCAACCGAGTGAAACGATCGACTACATAGGTTGTAGTTTTTGCGTCTCCTTTGCATTATTATTCAGTGTTTTTTCGAGTTAAAGCAGTCTGTGGGAGCAATTGAATGAAAACATTCGACACCGCTACAACTTTCATATTGACTGGATTATTTATTCCTTCCTTTCAAGTGAAAAATGTGTTATATTAAAAAGTTTTTATTCCAACAGCTATTATCTGGTTTTTAGCATTACGATGCGAAACATTTGCAACTGTAGCGGGAAACAGGGAAAACAGGGAAACAGCAGTACCTCACAAAGTACTCTTCACCACTGACCAGAAAATTGAATTTGGCTCAGTGGTTAGCACACTGGACTCGCATCGGGAGCACGACCGTTCAATCCGGTCTCCAGAAATCCTGACTTAGGTTTTCCGTGATTTCCGTAAGTCGTTTCAGGCAAATCCCGGGATGGTTCCTTTGAAAAGGCACGGCCGATTTCCTTCCCAATCCTTCGCTTACCCCAGCTTGCGCTCCGTCTCTAATGACCTTGTTGTCGACGGGACGTTAAACACTGACCACCACCACCACCACCACCAGAAAATTGAATTGATATTGCATTGTCTTTCAGTTCGGAGCTAAGTTGAAAGTTAAAAGTCTTTATCTTATCTGGAAGTTAGTTTAAAATCAACTGCATCATTTTCACCGAACAGATAGACAAGAACCCAGTCTAATAAAAACTTGTTAAAAAGTGGTTGTTCGTTTAAATACACATAAATTTACAGTGCTGCAGCAAATAAAAGGCTTTTGAAACCAACGAAAAATTTATTTTTAATGCCACAAGTACGAAAATTTTTATTTGAATAAATAAATACACACATTAAAAAAATTCTTTATTTTTAGAAATATACTTCATATCACTCAAACCGGGAGACTGTGTGAAAACAATCACATAACGTCCGCAACTGACAAAGACCACTGTTTCAGACAGTTCTTTCACATGGACTGAAACTACTTAAACCCGCTGAGTGAGTGAAAACATTCGTACAGCTGATGCGGCCGTGAAGACTGGTTTCATTCTACTCCTTCATTCGACTGATCAGTCGGTTATTAAAATCAGTCGGTTGTCCCATCACCAAATACACTCCTGGAAATAGAAATAAGAACACCGTTAATTCATTGTCCCAGGAATGGGAATCTTTATGGACACATTCCTGGGGTCAGATACATCACATGATCACACTGACAGAACCACAGGCACATAGACACAGGCAACAGAGCATGCACAATGTCGGCACTAGTACAGTGTATATACACCTTTCGCAGCAATGCAGGCTGCTACTCTCCCATGGAGACGATCGTAGAGATGCTGGATGTAGTCCTGTGGAACGGCTTGCCATGCCATTTCCACCTGGCGCCTCAGTTGGACCAGCGATCGTGCTGGACGTGCAGACCGCGTAAGACGACGCTTCATCCAGTCCCAAACATGCTCAATTGGGGACAGATCCGGAGATCTTGCTGGTCAGGGTAGTTGACTTACACCTTCTAGAGCACGTTGGGTGGCACGGGATACATGCGGACGTGCATTGTCCTGTTGGAACAGCAAGTTCCCTTGCCGGTCTAGGAATGGTAGAACGATGGGTTCGATGACGGTTTGGATGTACCGTGCACTACTCAGTGTCCCCTCGACGATCACCAGAGGTGTACGGCCAGTGTAGGAGATCGCTCCCCACACTATGATGCCGGGTGTTGGCCCTGTGTGCCTCGGTCGTATGCAGTCCTGATTGTGGCGCTCACCTGCACGGCGCCAAACACGCATACGACCATCATTGGCACCAAGGCAGAAGCGACTCTCATCGCTGAAGACGACACGTCTCCATTCGTCCCTCCATTCACGCCTGTCGCGACACCACTGGAGGCGGGCTGCACGATGTTGGGGCGTGAGCGGAAGACGACCTAACGGTGTGCGGGATCGTAGCCCAGCTTCATGGAGACGGTTGCGAATGGTCCTCGCCGATACCCCAGGAGCAACATGTCCCTAATTTGCTGGGAAGTGGCGGTGCGGTCCCCTACGGCACTGCGTAGGATCCTACGGTCTTGGCGTACATCCGTGCGTCGCTGCGGTCCGGTCCCAGGTCGACGGGCACGTGCACCTTCCGCAGACTACTGGCCACAACATCGATGTACTGTGGAGACCTCACGCCCCACGTGTTGAGCAATTCGGCGGTACGTCCACCCGGCCTCCCGCATGCCCACTATACGCCCTCGCTCAAAGTCCGTCAACTGCACATACGGTTCACGTCCACGCTGTCGCGGCATGCTACCAGTGTTAAAGACTGCGATGGAGCTCCGTATGTCACGGAAAACTGGCTGACACTGACGGCGGCGGTGCACAAATGCTGCCCAGCTAGCGCCATTCGACGGCCAACACCGCGGTTCCTGGTGAGTCCGTTGTGCCGTGCGTGTGATCATTGCTTGTACAGCCCTCTCGCAGTGTCCGGAGCAAGTATGGTGGGTCTGACACACCGGTGTCAATGTGTTCTTTTTTCCATTTCCAGGAGTGTATAACCTGTACGCCATCGCAATTATCTGTGGGAACGAAAAGCAACCCGCATGATGACAGCATAACCATTAACATTCGGCTCCTGAAATCAGTATATCAGCACGAATAAGCAAGGGGACTTCACAGGCACATCTACAGTAAAATTTGTAACGCATTTTGTAATTCAGGTAACGAAATTATTCGTCTGAAAGCATCTAATAAAGTGAACTAGAACGACATAAGAGTGGGAAGGATACGTACCCACAAATATTTTTATAAAATCTTAGCGATAAGTAAAAGGGAAGGAGACAAGTGAATATGAGTCATTTCATTACGGTGGCATTCGACATGACTCATGGTTCTGACCACGGTGTGCTGTCTGCTGTAGGAATGCGTACACCACAGTAGACGCTACGTAATTATCTTTGCGCCTTAACGACCGGAAAAGGGCACAGCACGGCGTTCGCCGGATGTAGCATCGTTAGCGGGTTCTGGCCAATTTTATATCAGATATCTCTGGAAGACGTCGAAAGTGTAGAAACGTTGATCAACACAATACTTACCTAGTTTGTTTCTTGTCTCCTGTACTCTTGTCACCATAGTGGATTTAAAATTTGCGTAATTCGCATAAATTTCCTATCACTCTTTTTATTTGCTTATCCTTTATGTTGCATTCTTTGAATAGCGGCAACGCAGGCCACGGTGGCTGTATTGACGACGTACTAACAATGCACTGACCTACCTGCGACACATGTTACAAACTACTGTTGGTGACGAACTATCTCGGTAGCCGGTGTGGCCGATCGGTTCTAGGCGCTTCAGTCTGGTACCACGCGACCGCTACGGTCGGAGGTTCGAATCCTGCCTCGGCATGTATGTGTGTGATAACCTTAGGTTGGTTAGGTTTAAGTAGTTCTAGGTTCTAGGGGACTGATGACCTCAGGTGTTAAGTCCCATAGTGCTCAGAGCCATTTGAACCATTTTGAACGAACTATCTCCCTGATTCAGTAACTAGTTTAAGAAGTACTATATATATATATATATATATATATATATATATATATATATATATATATTCAGGCATCGAATTAGTTTAATTTTCAATATATGAAAAATACTCTGGGTGACGGAATACAATAATTGCTTCGTTATATTATTAGTTTTGAGAATATTGTAAATGACAAAGATTTAATTAAGTTGCCCTCTAATACAATCAACTTGACGTTCTTTTAATTGGATTGATGTGGCTCACAACGACTTCCTCTCCGGTGCCAACGTCTTTATCTGACATGAGCATTTACACCCATTGTCCTCGAGTATTTGTTGGCTGCTTTCCTGACTCTGTAACTATAGGTTTTGCCCCATACTGCTTCATCTACTAGCACGGAAGATGTTCCTTGACACCTTTACAAATGACATACCATTCAGTCTCAAATTCTAGTAAGTGTTTTCGATATATTCCTTTCATCACCAGTTGCTCATCCGTACATATTATGAAAAGAGTTCTACATGTATTGTATATAAGTATGTTCCACATCTCCTCCTAAACCACTGGACAGATTTCAACCAAACTTCGTACAATTATCACTTACTGTCTAGAAATCATCACTGGGGACGGGGAGTGAGAATCACCTTCCTTTCAAAGCAGTACGAGGGCGGGGAGGGGGGGGGGGGTCGAAAAAGCAGCGTAGCCAACGACGCGTGAATACCCGTAATTTAGTTAGTGAGTAGACAATATTTTGAACTGGAACCCATGTCCGAAAACGTAACGTTTCCGTGCTACAAGTATTTGAAAAAATGGTGGTAAACTGAGCTCTTTTATTAGTAACTAATCAGATGTGACGCGGTACATGACTTGTTTTACAATTGCACGATACCAAAAGAAAGTGCTCATGTACTCATTGACGAGATTTCTTCAATGTGATGCAGCAGGGCCTCTTCCAACTCGGGTGTGCTTCGTATCCTTGGAGCACCACAGTCACGCCTACTGATGGTGAAGGAACCCTTTCTCTAAGCCGCTGCTTAATTCTGGTGAAAAGGCTATGTGATGAAGTCGGACTTTGTGAAGAACGGTATGATAAAGGCGACAAGCAGCTGTTCCACTACCGTGAGCTTCGTCATTTAGAAGGATCAGGTACTCAACCATGTCGCTCTAACACTCACACGTGAATGAGTCTCGAACCAGGTCAGATGGTAGGCCGATCTGGTGTAAGCACCCATCACCATGACTATCCTGTTGCATGTTACCTAGCTCTATCACGGAAACTGTACGTCCCGGATATGGGATCTTATTCAGAATATTATGTACTCTTTTCCCCCTACAAGTCCTAGAGGTTTGTAATGGGTGTTTGCAAACACCTGCTAAACTACATCTCACATAGTTAGAGAGATATGATGTCATAAACATTGATATGCGTGAAAATGAAACTGCATGCCGAAATTGGCTACAGATACAAATGAAACACGTGTACAAATATTTGTGAAATATGTTTCAGACTCCTGGCACGATTTCAATGAAATTCTGTAGACATACTAGTTACAATGTCGAAAGAAATACTATGTGGGTAAGAAGCACCAGCCTGTTATTGGGGTCAGCGAGATGAGGAGAGAGAAGGGGTAGGAGGAGATGGACAGATTATGATGTGGAAGGAGGAGACAGGAAATATAGAGGGGAGAAGGAGAAGATTGAAAGAGTCCATCATCCCCCTCACTCCCAAACCAAGTTTCCCACATTAGACGCCGCACTGGGCCACAGCTGGCGGAACATTGCTTCTAATGGGGCCTCCACAAGGCGCTGCTGACCTACCAAGCAGCCAGTCGCTGTGTTTCAACAATCAGTACACTTCTCTCGGCTTGACACTGGCAGTAGAAGTAGCGGCAGTATCAAAGCTGTTCACAGCAACAGCTGCGCCAGCTTAGAGTTGAGACGTGCCGCTCCGCGCAGTTTGAAGGATTGCGCGCCCCCAAGAAGAGCTTCCTTCTCCATGACCCATAGACCTTGCCGTTGGTGGGGAGGCTTGCGTGGCTCAGCGATACAGATAGCCGTACAGTAATTCTTCCTGAGGGCATGCAGCTTTACTGTATGGATAAATGATGATAGCGTCCTCTTGGGTAAAATATTCCGGAGGTAAAATAGTCCCCCATTCGGATTTCCGGGCGGGGACTACTCAGGAGGATGTCATTATCAGGAAAAAGAAAACTGGCATTCTATGGATCGGAACGTGGAATGTTAGATCCCTAAACCGGGCAGGTAAATTAGAAAATTTAAAAAGGGAAATGGATAGGTTAAAGTCAGATATAGTGGGAATTAGTGAAGTTCGGTGGCAGGAGGAACAAGACTTTTGGTCAGGTGAATACAGGGTTATAAACACAATATCAAATAGGGGTAATGCAGGAGTGCGGGTAAGCTACTACAAACACCATAGTGAACGAATTATTGTGGCCAAGATAGACACAAAGCCCACGCCTACTACAGTAGTACAAGTTTATATGCCAACTAGCTCTGCAGATGATAAAGAAATTGAAGAAATGTATGATGAGATAAAAGAAATTATTCAGGCAGTGAAGGGAGACGAAAATTTAATAGTCATGGGTGACTGGAATTCGAGAGTAGGAAAAGGGAGAGAAGGAAACATAGTAGATGAATATATATTGGGGCTAAGAAACGAGAGAGGAAGTCGCCTGGTAGAGTTTTGCACAGAGCATCATCATAGCTAACACTTGGTTCAAGAATCATGAAGGAAGGTTGTATACATGGAAGAATCCTGGAGACACTAGAAGGTATCAGATAGAATATATAATGGTAAGACAGAGATTTCGGAACCAGGTTTTAAATTGTAAGACATTCCCAGGGACAGATGTGGACTCTGACCACAATCTATTGGTTATCAACTGTAGATTAAAACCAAAGAAACTCAAAAAAGGTGAGAATTTAAGGAGATGAGACCTGGATAAACTGACAGAACCAGAGGTTGTAGAGAGTTTCAGGGAGAACATAAGGGAACAATTGTCAGGAATGGGGGAAAGAAGTACAGTAGAAGAAGAAGAATGGGTAGCTCTGAGGGATGAAGTAGTGAAGGGAGCAGAGGATCAAGTAGGTAAAAAGACGGGGGCTAGTAGAAATCCTTGGGTAACAGAAGAAATATTGAATTTAATTGATGACAGGAGGAAATATAAAAATGCAGTAAATGAAACTGGCAAAAAGGAATACAGACGTCTCAAAAATGAGATCTACAGGAAATGCAAAATGGCTAAGCAGGGATAGCTAGAGGACAAATGTAAGGATGTAGAGGCTTATCTCACTAGGGGTAAGATAAATACTGCCTACAGGAGAATTAAAGAGACCTTTGGGGAAAAGAGAACCACTTGTATGCATATCAAGAGCTCAGATGGAAACCCAGTTCTAAGCAAAGAAGGGAAAGCAGAAAGGTGGAAGGAGTATATAGAGGGTCTATACAAGGGCGATGTACTTGAGAACAATATTATGGAAATGGAAGAGGATGTAGATGGAGATGAAATTGGAGATACCATACTGCGTGGAGAGTTTGACAGGGCACTGAAAGACCTTAGTCAAAACAAGGCCCCAGGATTAGACAACATTGCATTGGAACTACTGACGGCCTTTTGAGAGCCAGTCCTGACAAAACTCTACCATATGGTGAGCAAGATGTATGAGACAGGCGAAATATCCTCAAACGTCAAGAAGAATGTAATAATTCCAATCCCAAAGAAAGCAGGTGTTGACAGATGTGAAAATTACCGAACTATCAGTTTAATAAGTCACAGCTGCAAAATACTAACATGAATTCTTTACAGACGAATGGAAAAAGTGGTAGAAGCCGACCTCGGGGAAGACCAGTTTGGATTCCGTTGAAATATTGGAACACGTGAAGCAATATCGACCTTACGACGTATCTTAGAAGAAATATTAAGGAAAGGCTTTTGACAATGTTGACTAGAATCCTCTCTTTCTAATTGTAAAGGTAGCAGGGGTAAAATACAGGGAGCGAAAGGCTCTTTACAATTTGTACAGAAACCAGATGACAGTCATAAGAGTCGAGGGGCATGAAAGGGAAGCAGTGGTTGGGAAGGGAGTAAGACAGGTTTGTAGCCTCTCCCCAATGTTATTCAATCTGTATATTGAGCAAGCCGTAAAAGAAACATAAGAAAAATTCGGAGTAGGTATTAAAATCCATGGAGAAGTAATAAAAACTTTGAGGCTCGCCGATAACATTGTAATTCTATCAGAGACAGCAAAGGACTTGGATGAGCAGTTGAACGGAATGGACAGTGTCTTGAAAGGAGGATATAAGATGAACATCAAGAAAAGCAAAACGAGGATAATTCGACGAATTAAGTCGGGTGATGCTGAGGGAATTAGATTAGGGAATGAGACATTTAAAATAGTTTAGGAGTTTTGCTATTTGGGGAGATAAATAACTGATGATGGTCGAAGTAGAGAAGATATAAAATGTAGACTGGCAATGGCAAGGAAAGCGTTTCTGAAGAAGAGAAATTTGTTAACATCGAGTATAGATTTAAGTGTCAGGAAGTCGTTTCTGAAAGTATTTGTATGGAGTGTAGCCATGTATGGAAGTGAAACATGGACGATAAATAGTTTGGACAAGAAGACAATTGAAGCTTTCGAATTATGATGCTACAGAAGAATGCAGAAGATTAGATGGGTAGAACGCATAACTAATGAGGAGGTATTGAATAGAATTGGGGAGAAGAGGAGTTTCTGCCACAAGTTGACTAGAAGAAGGGATCGGTTGGTAGGACATGTTCTAAGGCAACAAGGGATCGCCAATTTAGTATTGGAGAGCTGCGTGGAGGGTAAATATCGTAGAGGGAGACCAAGACATGAATACACAAAGCAGATTCAGAAGGATGTAGCGTGCAGTGGGTACTGGGAGATAAAGAAGCTTGCACAGGATAGAGTAGCATGGAGAGCTGCATCAAACCAGTCTCAGGACTGAAGACCACAACAACAACAACAACAACAAGAGCTTCTTACGGTGCTGTTCTCTGTTACTACCACTTGTGTGCTGCTGCGTGAAGAAGTCAACTTGACGACACAAAATGCTTAAACGTAAACGTGTTGTCCTTTGTATGAGGGACAAGTACGAGATTATTACTATGTATTCCTGTTGAACTTGCCTTTGTATGTTACTTTGTAATACTAAAAGAGATGCCTGTTTATATGAATAAATTTACTGTACAGTTCTTCTTTTTGGCAAATAAACGTGTAGAGTTCGATTATTCGAACAAACCAGTTTTCCGAACACCCGTGCCCCATAATCGACGCTCTACTGTATTCAATAAGTAACGCAGAAATGATACTTCAAATGATCACGCAGGCCAACGAAATTTTTTTTAAAAACCTTTTTTTTACTTTGTTAGCTGATCTTTATAGAATTTTATGAACTGAATCCTAATCTTGCCTTGGTTTTCTTGTATCACTCATAGTTTTATAGCAATATGCTTTTTATTATATAGTATAAAAATCCTATGCTATATGGTAAATGGGGACATGAATGAAACGCTTTGTTATAAGATAAGAATGCCTTGTATTTACAGTAAGCTACTTAAATCAATGATATGTGTTAATTGAGGTTTCACTTGTCAGCTGGAGTTGGTTCGTACTTTTTTTTTTTTTTTTTTTTTTTTGCAGCTTCTTGTGTAGCTTTTTCTACGATGAGTCGCTTGCTAAACGTCTTGATAAAGTGACCAACAGTAGTCCCCCATCACGTCGGTCTTCGAGCGGCTTTGGTAGCGGTTTTCCATGACTTTAATGTCCTGGTGAAAACGCTCTCCTTTCTCCTCACTAACATCTCCCATATTGTCCGGGAAGTAATCCAGGTGACTGCTCGAAAAGTGAACTTTCAGGTTCATTAAACATCCAAAAGTTTTAAACTCCTTTAACACTGTAGCTATAATAGAATTATATTCTGGGTCTTTCTAATGTCCTAAGAACTTTGTAACGAGTTGCTTGAATGATACCCATGCTTCTTTCTCATTTAAGGTAATTGTGGATCCAACGCTAACATCAAACATCAATTTTCTAATGTCAAGTCCAACAAAGATGCCTTCTGTTAGTTTAGCTTCTGAAAGGCGTGGAAACTTTTGGCAGAGATACTTAAAACATCGTCCATCTTTAGGCAAAGCCTTTACAAACTGTTTCATTAGGCCTAACTTTATATGTAGATGTGATAGGAGCATTTTTTTTATCTACAAGGTTTTTGCGTAGAATGTTTTTCTCACAAGGTTTTAAAGAATCCCTCACAATTCAGTTCTTTCTGCACTAGTGTTGATCCCTAGCCCTACTGTGCCATTCAAACAAGAAACATGGAAATTCGATAATGCCACCTTGCTGACCAAGGACGGAATTTATCTGCAGTTAGAGCTTCCAGGTCTGGGTCAACTCGGCTCACTCTCATGTCTGCTTCAACATTAAGTCTGCTTCTGTATTTATTTCTAAAGTTCAGCAACTCACAAAAACCGCTTTCACACATACATGCAGTATAAATGGCACTAAAATTCCATCTGCTTGTTTGAAAAGAGGACATTCTATTTTTGTTCCCATCAAAACGAAAGCAGAGTTTTTCTTTTGAAAGCATTACCCATTGAAATATCGCTAGTCATGTCAATGAAAGTTTATTTCATGACTACTTCTCCCTCCACTTTTCCGGAAAATGGTTTTCTTAGCCAGTCGTATTTTGTGTGATCTTCGGAAAAGTACTTTTCAACACTATTTTGAGGGGCCTATAAATGTGTAGTACTGTTTAAAACTGGCGCTTTCATTGTCTTCCCAAAATGATGTTAGAGCAGAGAATGCGAAGAAGTTATTGTTCAATACCTGTGAATCGAAAAGACGATATTTTTCATTACTTCATCCTCCTAGGTCCACTTTCAAAACGTGAAGCCTGTGAAAAATATCAACTACTTAGGCCAATCTTGATAAAACCTTGCCACGAGAGAGTCATCATACATCAGTATGAAGAAGGGAACTTTTAAATTTATCTTCCATATCCTCACACAACAGCGTGAATAACCACGAGGTTATAATCCTTGCCTTAGTGAAATTTATGAACTTTATAGCGTCTGTGACAACAATACGAGGAGTTTCAGGCATATCCTGAGAAGTCAATTCTTCTTGGTGACCTATAGAGTGTGTGCTTCGACAGTCTAGTGTAACTTTCTTCAATTTTGCTAGCACCCTTGTAAGTTGACCATACAATGGCTGGGCTCCGTCTGTACAAATATCAACACATTTTTGCCACGCAATAACTACCTGTACCAACTGACTGAAGCCGTTTGGAAAAACTCGTTTGTTACGTCTTCATAAAAGCTAAAACACACAAAGACAAGTAACTGCACCATATCTGTGACATTTGCACTCTCGTCTTTTTGAAGAACAAAGTAAGTGCAGTCTTGCAGTTATAATAACGACGTTTCTTGAGCACTGTCTTCAGTTTGCCTTTTTTCCTTTATTGTTGGCTAATGGAACTTCTTGTGTTTCTTTTTCTCCAAAAATTGTTTGGACATTGTCGTTAGCCGCGGCCAGTAAGGGAGAGTCACTAATCGAGTGAAGTTTTCCTTCCTTTGCAAGTCTAAAACTATGAGGCATTTATCAAGTTAGTATCAGTGTTAAGGGGAGACTTTTTATGAAAAACACACACTACTTAAAAGGTGAGCTAAATCCACAATTCTGAAGAAATGGAAACGTAATTTTTACCATACTTTGCATGAAATTAACACATTTACTATTAATTACTATTTACTATTGGATTATATATATTTCACTTTTTATGGAATTTAAAGATTTTATTCTCAAAAAAATTGTACCTTTTTCTCAGAAACTATTCAACAGATTTATGCAAAACGTTCCCTGTTTAATCTCTCATAAGGTTTGTTGTATATATCTATTAGAAGCATTTTAATAACTTTTAATTATAATTCTGTAAAAATAAAATTCACGCAAAATTCCCGCTGTGGTGGGAACGGTGGCACCATCAGTGCAGACGTTGACACCATCTGCGACAGCATGAAGTAGCTACCGACTGCCTTTGGACTATATAAGGCCTCCACAACAGCGATGTTGGCATTTAGTTGCTCCGGACGATGACGGTGGTGGAAACTGCCGAAAGCTCGAAGTTTTACCCTGATCTCTCACGGCAAGAAATTCGAGAATGTTTTACACGACAGTGCCGTCGCGGAAGACTTCGTTCTCAAAATTCCAAGCACTTTGCCCCATATCTTAGTTTACAATCAGAATTTCAATATTTAGTGTTGAGACACCATTTATACGGGTTATAGAAAGCCTCTGAGTATGTAAATATTTGCACCAGGTAACGTGGCACAGACGACCAGAGGAAAGTACATGTTGACACTATGTGGATGTATGCAGCCCATACTGTACTTTTCACATCATTTACACTGGGTAGGATCCGTCTAATAGCCTTGCCATTATACGTTTAAAGAGTGTCTATCATCTTCTTTGTGAGTCTGTTGTGTCCCCCAACGCTCCTTTCATCTTTCAACTTCTTGCCCTTCGTACCACTGACGAGAGCCACAGATTATATATAAGGCAAAAAGTATATATCATAACCTTCTAGATATAACCCACGTAAGATTGCTCGAATGTAATCCACGGAATCGTTGTTCACCGAGCTAAAATGAAGTGTTGCTTCAAAAAGTGGGCGCCACAGGAAGATCACATCACTTATTTTATTATTTTTCAGGCACACTGGGTGCAATTTCGTCATTGAAACGTTAGTAAATTGTTATCCATGAGTTCTAGAAGCGCCAAAGAAACTGATGTAGGCATGTGTGCTCAAATACAGAGAGGCCGAACACTGCGCTGCAGTCGGCAACGCCTATATAACACAACAAGTGTCTGGCGCACTTGTTAGATCGCTTACTGCTGCTACAATGACGGGTTGTCAAGATTTAAGTGAGTTTGAACGTGGCGTTATAGTCAGTGAACGACCGACGGAACACAGCATCTGCGAGATAGCGATGAAATGGGGATCTTTCCGTACGGTCATTTCACGAGTGTACAGTGAATATCAGGAATCCGGTAAAACATCAAATCTCCGACATCGCTGCGGCCGGAAAAAGATCCTGCATGAACGAGAGCAACGGCGACTGAAGAGAATCGTTCAAAGTGACAGAAGTGCTACCATTCCGCGAATTGCTGCAAATTTCAATCCAATTTCTGGGATGCCTTGCAACGTGCTATTCAGAAGAAATCTTCACGTCGTCGTACTCATACGGATTTATGGACAGCCCTGCAGGATTCAGTTCCTTTCGGGTCCATGCCACGTCGTGTTACGGCAGGCACTTCTACCTGCTCACGAGGACGCTACAGGACATTAGGCAGGTGTACCAGATCCTTGGCTATTCACTGTATATTCGCTCCGTCACTTCATCTGATTGTGAGTAAGGATATATTGTTAGCGGTGGTTTGCTTCTTATTCTGATGAGCAATATACATAGAATTTCAAATCTGTAAAGAATGCATTTAAGTGATGGGGCATATACACAAAAAAATGACATTTTAAGTCAGTGGAGATAAACAAAGTTACAGTGAATTACTGCTTTAAATGTAAATGTTAGTGATAGAATCAGTACCTGTGGTTTGTCTGAAGGAGCCTTCATATTTTAGTATCTTTAATTTTTCTTTGAAATTACACTAACAACAAACAAAGTTTGGCCACTTTAAAAAGTAAAAGAAGCTCAGCAGCTGTTTGATGCTATACTGTACGACACACCACGAAGGAATTATCCGAATGGCATAGAAATCTGCACGTGCGATGTGCATGTACAGAAAAGAAAATCATTATAATTTCAGAAAAATGGGATGATTTATTAAAGAGAAAGCGCTTAAAAAGTTGAAACTGAACAAGTCAATTACACGTTGGTGCACCTCTGAGTATTATGCAACGAGGTATTCGGCTTGGCATTGATTGATAAAGTTGGTAGATGTCCTCGCCAAGGATATCGTGCAAAATCTGTCCCATTGTCACGTAATATCGTCAAAATGCCACGTTGGTTGGAGGACCCTGCACATAATGCTCTTTACGTTGTCAATTGGGGAGAGATTCCGTGACCTTGCTGCCCAAGGTAGGATTTGGCAAGCACGAAGACAAGCAGTAGAAACTATTGCCGTGTGTAAGCGGGCATTTTCTTACTGAAATGTAAGCCCAGGATGGCTTGCCATGAATGGCACCAAATCGCGGCGTAGGATATCGTCGATATACCGTTGTACTGTAAGGGTGCTGCGAATGAATTCACTGAACCCTCTGCCAGGCACTTTATTATGAATTACACAGTAATCATGTAGATGTAGATGTAAATGTAGAATGACAAGGGGCCATGCTATGAAAAGAAATGGCACTCTTAAACGTCACGTTGTGAGACATTATAGCGGGCGAGAGTCAGGTTGGCATTAAATCGTTGTGTGGGGCATCTCCTGATGTCGTTAACTGGAGTGTGTCTTGTCTGATTGAGTCCCACTTGGAACTGAGGCCCAATGACGAGCAAAGAAGCGTGTGGAGGCGCCCCGGACAACGATGGGATTCAATCCTGCCACCTGCCATACGGCCCCACAACCTGGAGTGAAGTTTTGGGATGTCAGTTCTTTTGATAACAGAAACCACATCATCTACGGCATCCTTACAGAACAACGATACGCTGATGTTATTCGTCTCCCCGTTTTGTTGCCTTTCATGGCTAGCCATCCTGGTGTTAGAAGTAAACAAGATGATTCCCATCCGCACGCGGTGAGAGTTTCTACTACTTGTCTTTGTGCTTGACAAACCCCATCTTGACCAGAAATATCGTCCGATCACTCCCAGTTTCTGAACGTTTGGAGCGTTATGGGTACGGCACTCCAACGAGCTTGAGGATTGATGAGCTAACGCGCCTATTGGACAGAATTTGGCGTGATGTCACGCGGGACATCGAAGAACTCTATCGATCAATGCTATGTTGAATAACGGCTTCCTTACGGTTCAGAGATGGACGATCGCGTTATCGACTTGCACAGTTTGTGAAGCTCTTACTCTTGAATAAGTCATCCAATTTTTCTCAAATTTTAATCATTAGTTTGTCTACACATATACCGCACATTTACCGATTCCCGATCAACTCGGATAATTCCTTCATGGTGTGTCGTTTTTTCTTTATTTTTTCCTAATCTTAGAGTGTATTCCACGGATAATTCTAGATATACGGGGTATTTATACTACGTAAATATGTAATCATATTCATTCTTTAGCGAATGTGCGCTGTTTCGGATAATTTTTTTAACTTGAAAAGTAGTGGGATCGTTCTTTATATTGCATTTTTCCTGGATATTATATTGCTTAAGTTTTTTAATGAAAGAGCCTGAAACTGTAAAAATGACTGGGGCCAAGTTTCTTTTATCTGAATTTCTCCAAGGCAGTCTTAGTTTAGTACTCTGATACAGAAAAAATGTGGAATACAACACTTTTCCAGCAACATATACGTAAATGGAGTGTCGTCGTAAATTAATTAACATGATTTACTGGCATAATTGTTGCAGGTCGTGAGCTAAGCCTTGATAGCTCAGTAGGTAATATCAAAGCTGTGAAAAGCAAGATTACAGGCTCAAATTCCAGTCTATCATGCAGATTTGCAGGTTTACTCTCTCAGAAATTTGCTAAGAATTTTAGGCCCTTCGAATGAGCTAGTGGTATTTCTTTGTTGATTGACATAATGGAAACTCAAAAGGTGATCAGCGTGATACCTAAGATAAAAAGGTATGGGTGATACGAGTTTCTTGATACAAGAGTTAAGTTTACGATGAAGATATAGTATATATGCAAGTGTTTCGACTGTTGGCACAATTACGAGGCTGCTATGTTGGCGCAAAGATACCTTGGTAGCTTATAAAAGTTTTAGAAACTGTTTAGTAATCGCTCTCAGCTTTTGGAATTGCGTAATTAGAAGCAGTAGTTTAAGTTACTGTAACTGCTATAAAAACGCTCATACTTGCCTATCCTATTTCGTGAAGGGGATACTACATGACTCAAGTGTTTGTTATTATATTCATCCTATGAACTACGTAAATGCCTCGTACCACTGCGGGGAAAGTGTATGCCGGAAATATTTCGTGCATAAACATCATGCCTCGAGTATTTGATATCAACCATCTGGTAAACTAAGTCACTGATTGCTAACGAACTGGATCAGTGCACACAGTCTGTCCTAACACGTCTTTGACACCTTCCAATGTGTTCTGGGGGGGACCGAGCGATACATTTAAATCAGTGAAAGAAGTTTGATGAGCAGTATGATAAGTTCCAGACGACACCACTGAATAGCAGCTTGGAGCTGCAAAAAAAACTGCTCGCAGTCGCAGGACTTGAGCTACGTATGGGTATACATCCGGTGCCGTCTCTCTCTAGCGAAACACTGAGAATTACAGGTCACACATATCGACAAGAAGTCCCTGCCTGTAGCATCAAAGGTGATCTAGTACACTACTCGTTCGTCTAGTTCTCGTTCTTGAGTACACGTACAGCATTTGAAGCTATAGGTTTCGTGTCTAACAGTCTCCTCCGTGAAAACTGAATCGATTTTTTGCCTTCTGTTATTGTAAAAAGCTGGCAAAAACTTTAAATCGAGTAACACTGTATCTAGGTCAGAGACTGTATTTGTTATGGAAAACATTTCATTTCTTGTAATACTAATAGTCATTGTTATATTTCTGAAGGACTTTCAGTGATACTGGACATAATTTCTTCGGAGAGCTTCATATCTGAGAACAAGGTGAAAGTTGAGGCCACGCACATTACACTACCATTCTGTTTACTGTGGCGCTATGTCCCTTAACCCACTGCAGTCTGACGCAATAACGTACAGATTCTCGTTGAGAGAGGTATGTATTATCCGGTAACGTACGTATATTGATCATTTCCTAATGACTGCGTGGTGTACTTCCGAAATTTCCGGCTGTCGCCATTATCTGAGGCACGTTTATCAGCGGCTGCGGCTACAACTTCCTGGAGGGACTGTTCGCGGAAGCAGCTCGCAACTCTTCCTGCTCCGCCCTGCTTCCTCACTTCCTCAGACGCCCAACGTTCAGCTGCTCTACAACTTTGCGTTACGTCAGCTGTCAAGAGCGATATTGCAAAAGAAATTGATTCACAGTCTATATTGTATAAACAGAATATTATGTGAACCATGGCATTGCCTCCGGCAAAAAATAGTAGAAATAAATTGTTTAAATTTATTATCGCGTAATAGTTAAAAAGGATTTTAATCCATCGTGAGAAGAACGAATGTCTTTACGTTGGGATATGTATGCTGTTGTTGTATGATAGCACCCTGAGAAAAATCAGCGGTGGCTTTTAACAGACATAAGAAGAAAAATGATTCATTATTTCTATTTTTCAAAAACATTTCAGACAATAAGAATAGCGGCACTGTTATCGAAGAATTAATTACTAATCAATCATTTATTATCATTTAAAATTACGAGATGGAACACTGGACGAAGTGGGCCAATTTGCAACGTAGATGCATATCAGCTTTCTGACGTTGCGGTCATACTTCGGACTTACAGTGAAAATCTCACTTTGACCGCATGTATTTGTTATATTTCACTGATCCTTACACATTTCAGCGTTAAACTACTTACAGAAGAACAGGATCTATACACTTATATTTCATGCGATCAACTTTAAGCCAGTACTTTGAATCAATAGAAATTTCTTGATTTAAAAATGGCTTAATGCTGTAAAGCGTAATCATTAATAAAATATAATAAGTACTTATTTTACCAGTATGAAGACGCAGGAGTTACCACACCAACTCATTGTTTTAAATCATCAAAAATAAATTTCTTGTGCGTTCAGGATAATACTGAAAATTTGTGTTTTGCGTAGATAGTAGCTTGGGCATAACCATCAGGCAGTCGCGATTCGCTTCCTCTAAATATTTATTCTACACCCTCTCTCGATTTGGTCTCTCATTATCACATGGTAACACATTACACTTAAATTGTTTTATTATTTTGATGGTATTTTCGCCATGATTATGACCGTGTCAAGATTCAGAAGAAATTTTGTGTTCCTGAACCGGAAGGCAGAATGATGAGATCCAGTATCCACCAGTGTGGATAAGAGCTGGCCACGGTTTTAGATGATCGGCGAGTGAGACGATAAGCAGCCGGCCGAAGGAAAAGAACGTGACAATCATGTGACTGGAGAAAGTTGATGGCGTTTATTCTGACTGATCTAATACACTCTACGTGTCACGAAGAGAATCACGTACGTGCAAGTATCAGTAGTGATTGGTTTGGTAATATTATTACTTTTGCAATCGGAAAATAAATCTTACAATGTTCAGCCACATTAGAACGACCAGCTGTCAAAAGCCTGAACAAACACAGTTTGCAGGGCGGACCGCAGCGAGACGCCCAGGAAGAGAGTGTGTGAGCTTCTGGAAGGTACCGACATGGATATGGGAGCCATGCCGGCATGCTGCCCCAATCGCGCACGTACACCGTGAGCTCTGAGACACATGTCATGGTTCTACTGGGAGTTGCGGTCATGCACAGCAGAAACAAACCGCATGTAGGGTTGGACATGGTCTCCTATGGTAAAATGCACGCTCGTGTTCATCCATTGCACCTTCCAAAATGAGATCACTCAGGGAATGCTACGGAAACATTGCCCAGACCATAACGCTCCCTTCTCCGGCCTGTAGCCTTACGACAGTTATTGCAGCACCGTGCACCGGCAAATTGTCCGGGGGATCATAACACGCGATTCATCTGAAAAGGCCACCTGCCGCCACTCAGCGGACGTCCATTCGCAGTACTGGCTTGCAAATTTCAGCCTTCGTCGTCGTTGAACTGCAGTAAACATGGCTGCCTGCTGCAGAGGCCCAGATGCAGCAACGTTCGCTGAACGGTGGACCCTTGGTTCACATGGACTGTCAGTTACTCAACAATTGCACGTCTATTTGCCTACACACATCTTTTCAGTCGTCATTCAGCCCCGCATCAGAGTTACCTCCGCAGTGGTTTAGGGTATCGCCATTTTGGTAATCTAGAAGTGTAGAGACATAACTGCTTCGGTAATACTTCTACCCTTTGCCTGAAAGCCAATGATCAAGTCCTTTTGGACGCAGAATAAACTGTGCCGTTCCCCGATAATGCTTCATATACTCTCCACTGCCAGTCTTGCCACCTGCCGTTTCTGAGTAGTTATTGGACGCTAAGGTCGAACGTAGACCGATGTGATTGGACCGTATATTTCACTTACGTTACATCAAATGTCAGATATATGACAAATTCTGGAAGAGCTATATATACACTCCTGGAAATTGAAATAAGAACACCGTGAATTCATTGTCCCAGGAAGGGGAAACTTTATTGACACATTCCTGGGGTCAGATACATCACATGATCACACTGACAGAACCACAGGCACATAGACACAGGCAACAGAGCATGCACAATGTCGGCACTAGTACAGTGTATGTCCACCTTTCGCAGCAATGCAGGCTGCTATTCTCCCATGGAGACGATCGTAGAGATGCTGGATGTAGTCCTGTGGAATGGCTTGCCATGCCATTTCCACCTGGCGCCTCAGTTGGACCAGCGTTCGTGCTGGACGTGCAGACCGCGTGAGACGACGCTACATCCAGTCCCAAACATGCTCAATGGGGGACAGATCCGGAGATCTTGCTGGTCAGGGTAGTTGACTTACACCTTCTAGAGCACGTTGGGTGGCACGGGATACATGCGGACGTGCATTGTCCTGTTGGAACAGCAAGTTCCCTTGCCGGTCTAGGAATGGTAGAACGATGGGTTCGATGACGGTTTGGATGTACCGTGCACTATTCAGTGTCCCCTCGACGATCACCAGAGGTGTACGGCCAGTGTAGGAGATCGCTCCCCACACCATGATGCCGGGTGTTGGCCCTGTGTGCCTCGGTCGTATGCAGTCCTGATTGTGGCGCTCACCTGCACGGCGCCAAACACGCATACGACCATCATTGGCACCAAGGCAGAAGCGACTCTCATCGCTGAAGACGACACGTCTCCATTCGTCCCTCCATTCACGCCTGTCGCGACACCACTGGAGGCGGGCTGCACGATGTTGGGACGTGAGCGGAAGACAGCCTAACGGTGTGCGGGACCGTAGCCCAGCTTCATGGAGACGGTTGCGAATGGTCCTCGCCGATACCCCAGGAGCAACAGTGTCCACAATTTGCTGGGAAGTGGCGGTGCGGTCCCCTGCGGCACTGCGTAGGATCCTACGGTCTTGACGTGCATCCGTGCGTCGCTGCTGTCCGGTCCCAGGTCGACGGGCACGTGCACCTTCCGCCGACCACTGGCGACAACATCGATGTACTGTGGAGACCTCACGCCCCACGTGTTGAGCAATTCGGCGGTACGTCCACCCGGCCTCCCGCATGCCCACTATACGCCCTCGCTCAAAGTCCGTCAACTGCACATACGGTTCATGTCCACGCTGTCGCGGCACGCTACCAGTGTTAAAGACTGCGATGGAGCTCCGTATGCCACGGCAAACTGGCTGACACTGACGGCGGCGGTGCACAAATGCTGCGCAGCTAGCGCCATTCGACGGCCTACACCGCCGTTCCTGGTGTGTCCGCTGTGCTGTGCGTGTGAATCATTGCTTGTACAGCCCTCTCGCAGTGTCCGGAGCAAGTATGGTGGGTCTGACACACCGGTGTCAATGTGTTCTTTTTTCCATTTCCAGGAGTGTTGTTTGTGTTGGTGATCCTATGGCACAACTGGATGAATCCCCAATATTCGCGGTACTTTTAGGTATTACTTTGTTTAGCCAGCTTTTTGTTGTCTTTCAGTCTTGTGCTTTGGTCTAGATTCCCTTTGTTTCCTAGGTCGAAAGAAAGGCCATCCTGAGACGATAACCAGACTCCCGGTTAATACTGTAGTCCGTTGTTATAAATTAAATGGTATTGCCACGATAGAACCCAGAAGCTGGAGTTCTGTGTCAAGACCTTAGTTTGGTTGAAATTCATGGAGTGGTCCGTTTCTAAGAAAGACTTGGTGATTTTTTATTACTCGTCTGGTCTTGTGTACAGTTGGAGCTTAAGCTCATAATTCAACTTCGTTAAAATAGGTTTGTTGACATAGTAAATTATGGTACAGAAATTGATCATGATAACGTGCCCTTCGACAATGAACGGTATTCATGGTGATAAATGTTAACAGCTCTTGGAATAACCGTGTTGACTACATTCTATGCAATGGCATAGGCACTCCTGAAAAGTCTAGCCTATGGAATGAGGCTACGAAATTAACGAACGATGTTGGTGTACAGGTGGCGTCCATATCTGTTGTGGCACAATGTTAGTACAGTAGTTGTAGACAAACTGGAGCATTATAAACACCTATTGTTTACTCATGTTGTAAGTTGACTGGCGACTCCATAGAGTGCTGTGTGCACAACGACCGTATAATAAATAAAATTTGAAGAAAGGTCAGTGTTGGCAGTAATTTTGATGATTTATTAGCAGCATTGAGATCGTCTCATAGTTTCTGTTACTGATAATAACTGGACACCAGTGCCTAAGAGCTTTAATTTCTACGCTAAAACACTGAAGATTATTATGTGATCGAAAATCGATTTTGCTGTCAATAACTCATCAAAATAACGGCCAACGCTGACCTTCCCTCTAATTTCATGTTGTAAGTACTTCTCTTAATCCAAGTGACATGATGAACTAAGTATGCACTGTCTTAGCCTCGAATTGGTCTTGAAATTAATAGCGCACCGAAAATCCAGTGAAGCTTTGCGCTGATACGTTGCACAGAGTCTCTAGTATGACTGTCTAGTAATGTCACACTTTTCAGTTCTGAGTGCACAGTGAACATGTAAAAATGTGTAGAAAATAGCGTCTCCCCCATGTGTGAAGTCTTGCTGAGGAGTATCGTCTGATTTCATGTAGCAACATAACGTAGTTTTCATGCGTTTCCTTCTTCATGGCAGCTCTCAGCCTCATACTGTAGGTCCAATGACGACGCTCTTGCAGCGTTTTTGTTGGTCAGTGTATGATCACCCAACATGCAGCTCGGAGTTGTCTCCCTCCGAGGTTCATATCTTCGCTGACGTGAACCGGTGGCGATAAGGACGTCTTTTCACACACAACTTGTTGCAGTCCAGGCTGAAAACAGGCGAACTCTATGACGAGAATGTCGGAAAGAGGGTACCACGATATAGCGCAGTGTTTAAGTGAGTGTTCAGGTTTGTCTGTCAGACATCTAACAGTCGGTAGGTGTGTTTTTTAACTCTTTGAAACAGAAACCAGACCATCGCCATGTTTTTTAATTGTGCCTCTCTAATAACTATGTGTTTTAATCAGCAATCCTTTGTTTTTATATTTTCACTTCCGCAACTTGTGACTGTTTTACAGTTTTAAACAGTCACCGTTTTATCGCCTGTGTTTTATCGTTTGTTAGCTACTCACGATGTTTTTAACTCTTCTACAGGCTGCAGAGCGGCATATTAGGCTACTGCCAGCCTGCCCCGCCCCCTCTGGGAGGGGTGGGGGAATCGAAATGCAATAAAGGAAAAAAAAGTGGAGCTGTTGCCTTTCTTTCCCCATCCCACCCCCTCATCACAAAAACTATTAACATCACCAATTAACCCCATCACTCAACGCCCTCTTCTGTCCCTAAAAGCCCTCCTACCCCATCGTGGCAATGCAGCAATTTTCCATCCTTACACCACCACATTCCTAACCCCATCACTCAACGCCCTCTTCTGTCCCTAAAGGCCCTCCTACCCCATCGTGGCAATGCAGCAATTTTCCGTCCTTACACCACCACATTCCTAACCTCTTCACCAAACGAACGTTTCCTCATCAACGATGGACTCCTATCCTATGGCAGGTCCTTCCAATTTCTGTCACAAAAGCGCTGATTTCACATAAGTGCTATGGCAACCTGTTTTCAATATTTGAAGTTTGTGCTTACTGTATTTCATTTTACCTTTCGTTATTACTATTTTCATCTACCACAGTAAAATTTAATGTTTAGCCTTTAAAAGGTTTTAATTTTTTTTAAAAATCTACATTTCTTTCTTATTGTCCATTGCCTGCAGAGCTGGTTGTTTGTATCGCTTAAAGCACCCTCATCCCCACTCCCAGCCCAACAATGCACATTGGGTGCGGGAGGATGGAATAATAATAAAGAAAAAACAACTAAGCTGTCATTTGTACTCAGCTGATTCATAGGAAAGGTCTCCGACATCATCACAGCATAGTAGGAATTAAGACATTGAATGTACAATGATAAATGGAAAGTCCATTTCATAAATCGTTAGGGAATTCCATATTTCGATTTCGTCAGTGTCTACACTTCGCCGAGAATACCAGATATTAGGCATTACCTGTAAACCTGGATAACACAGTGGCTGATAGTCTTCACTTAACAACCAAGAGTAGCGGCATTTGCTTACAGTTATCAGTGCTAACAGCCAAGCAACAGTGCCTGAAATAACTGCATAAACCAATGTGGTTGGGGGTTGTTTTGGGGGAAGAGACCAGACAGCGAGGTCATCAGTCTCATTGGAATAGGGAAGGACGGGGCAGGAAGTTGGCCGCGTCCTTTCAAAGGAACCATCCTGGCATTTGCCTGGGGGGATTTAGGTTCAAATGGTTCTGAGCACTATGGGACTTAACATCTGTGGTCATAAGTCCCCTAGAACTTAGAACTACTTAAACCTAACTAACCTAAGGACATCACACAAATCCGTGCCCGAGGCAGGATTCGAACCTGCGACCGTTGCGGTCACGCGGTTCCAGACTGAAGCGCCTAGAACCGCACGGCCACACAGGCCGGCGAGGTATTTAGGGAAATCACGGAAAACCTAAGTCGGGATGGCCTTACGCAAGATTGAACCGTCGACCACTGGAATGCGAGTCCAGTGTGCATCAATGTGGTACGTGCGATAGACGTACCTGTGACGACAGTGTGGCGAAATTTGGCATTAATGGGTCATGGAAGCAGACGACCAACGCGTGTGCTTTTGTTAACAGCACATCATCGTCTGCAGCGGCTCTCCTGGGCTGGTGAGCATATCGGTTAGGCCCTGGTCCATTGGGAAACCGTGGCCTGGTGAGTCTCGATTTCGGTTGGCAAAAGCTGATCATAGAGTTCGAGTATGACGCACGCCCCACAAAGCCATGGGCCCAAGTGGCAACGAGGCACTATGGAAGTTGGTGTTGGTTCCATAATGGCGTGGCTGTTTTTACGTGAAATTGAATGGATTCTCTAGTCGAACGAAATCAATTATTGACTGGAAGACTGGAGATAGTTATGTTCGGCTACTTGGAGACGATCTGCAGCCATTTATGGACTTCATGTGCCCAAACAGTGATGTAGTTGTTATTGATGACAACCCACAGCGTCACGATGCGCAATAGTTCGCGATTGGTTTGAACAACATTCTGTACAGTTCGAGCCAATGATTTGGCCACACAGATTGCCTGAAATGAATTCCATCGAACATTTATGGGACATACCGAGAGATCATTTCGTGCACAAAAACCTGCGCCAGCAACAATTTCGCAATTATGGACGGCAATAGAGGCACCATGGCTCAATAATTCTACAGGGGACTTCCAACAACATTTTCAATACACGGAAAGTCGAGTTGCTGCACTACGCCGGGAAAAAGGAGATCCGGTACGGTACTAGGAGGTATCTCGTGTCTTATCACCTCACTGTGCATCCTCTGTATGTGAAATTGATCATCTTAAAGAAAGTTTTTAACACCGACTGCAATTTGTTAATAGGCGATGGTTTGACAATGAACGTCGTTTTCGAAGCTAGTCACCGCAAATAAAGGATATTTCTCATTGCAACTTTGACTGATTTACAAGTAGTAGTTTTAATAGAAAGAAGTTGTTGATCAGCTTTCCTGCTTCGTGATGGAGGTTCACCCTCCTTAATGTCACCTGTTTTATTAATTTCATTAAAGTGTGACAACGGTGTGAATAGATGTCCTGGAGATTGACGTGAATTTTGTTTTTCATGACTGTGGCCGTAATTTATGGACTTCGCTTATCGTCTTCAGATAAGCAACTGCTTATGAACCAGTATCACGATCTTGAGAAAGGTCGCTGTTGCCCATACTGTTTAGTCCCCTACAATTTAAACGCATTCACCCACCCACAAAAACGGAAAACTTGTGCTGTGCAATGGAAAAAGTTGATAGCTACCTACTTAATTAATAAAACTAGGGATTAGGAGAAAAAATTGTGGTTTCTCCAGACTGGGCCGTATATCAAATACCAACATAACATGGACTATGGGTGTCAATAAAAAAATAACAGACACCGTAGAAACGAAAAGCTTAAATCGGTATGGGCATCTGGAAATGATGGGCGGTAGCCGATGGCCAAAGAAAGTGAGGCAGTGGGATCCAGCGGGGAAAAGAAAGCGTGTGGGACTTGGGAAGGGCTGGAGTCGAGAGGTCCGGCAGACGATGACTGCCAGAGGGCTACAAGGAGGAGACTGGCACGGTCGAAAACGAGAAGCGAAAGGCGCTGCCAGCCGTAGATTACTCGCAAGGTGGTGGCAGACTACAATGAGGGTGGAAAACAAAAAAAATCATCAAAGCACTGTACGTAAAAACAACTATGTTTCAGAATTTTAAGATCAGAACTCACCCGTCTGTTTCGGAAACATTCCAGAGATTTGTATATAGAGACTCTACTTACAAATGCAGTATTATTTAAGTATATTAAATGCTCTATGCTTCATGTTGGTAGGGCGTTAACAAAACATGTGGTTAAAGTTGAGCTAATATAAATACAAGCAGTTCTGTGTTCCAGAATAAGGTTTTCAGGAAAATCATGTGAACGTGGACTATGTTTCTCTTTTGTAACCCAACATGGGCTCCTCATAGTGAGCTTACACTTCATCTTCAATGAAATTTCTCAACTAATTTCGCCAGATAATCGACGCACTTGAATGTTTTGAGCCGTCTTCTCTTTCATATTTTCCCCTATTAAATAACAGTTGTAGAAATCGCTAACTCTGGAACTTTATAGTGGTTTCGTGGCTCATTGTTCAGTGCATTACTACAAATTTATTCAGATTAACGATACCTCAGATATTCTGCCGGATATGGCATATTTTATGCCAAGTTTTTTTTCCGCCAGTGAGCTTTTCGTCACAAGCGGTACTAACAGGTACGTTCATTTTATAAACTTCCTTATTTGCGACGATTTGTGGGTCCGTGCCGGCCGGTGTGGCCGAGCGGTTGTAGGTGCTACAATCTGGAACCGCGCTACTGCTACGGTCGCAGGGCATGGATGTGTGTGATGTCCTTAGATTAGTTAGGTTTAAGTAGTTCTAAGTTCTAGGGGACTGATGACCTCAGATGTTGAGTCCCATATTGCTCACAGCCATTTGAAGCTTTTTTTTTTGTGGGTCCGAGGTATGGCCATATTTTAAGTCAACATGTACGTTCGGTACTCTTCAGATAACGCACCCCTGCTGGAGCATGCATCTTATTAATCAACCCAGGAATACCTGTCAAGCTAAATTAGTACATTATCAACAACTTTCTGAACTGTTTGCGCATACACAGCCCCAACTTATACAGTAAACTTAGAAGAAAAGCAATCGAGAGAAGTACGAAAATTATTCGTAAAATAGTTGTTACTCTGAATTACTGACGACATTTTGCCAATACGCACATGATTCTACGTCGAAACCAAGCCAATTGAATAGTGTCTGCTCTATGCGTTAAGTAGCCACAGTTGATGATTAGGCTATCAGTGTACCTACTCCGTCTGTATGAGAAGAAGTCCTGACCGCGTCTTTTGTATGTTTTGTACACACAGTACTCGAGTACTAAGAGTCATAGAGAAGTAGAAGTGTGGCTTTATGGCTGAATGGGTGTCACAGCAAAGGTCCCAAGGATAGTAGTTTCATAGCTAGTCAGTCCTAGATTTTTCCATCTCTCATTTTTTTTTCTTTCATCTGAAAAATTCTTCTAGTAAAAACTGTTAAGTTGCACTTTGGTTTCATTAAAACTGTAAACAGTATGCCCCCTTGTAACAGACTGTTTAGTCAGCGCACAGTTCAAAAGAAGGAAAAGGCGTACACCGTCCAGTAACCTTGTCCGGCACAGGCATGTATAGTAAAACATAAAAGTGTTCACAGAAACATTCGGGTAGTGGAGATCTTTGCCTTAGGGATTCAGTCTGGTTTGCATTTGAGGTTATCGGATCATTGTCAGATTAAAGAGCAGTCGCCAACACCGCTAGATACGCTATCTAGTGACAAATGTCCGTACACCGATATGTAATGCGGAACTGACCATTAGACGTCACGAGACGCTGACCCTCCAGTACAAAAGGAGGCGGATTGTGTTTTGTTACGCAGTAGTGTCACTAGGAAAGCAGAAACAGCTCGGTAACTTAGAACGTGAACTAGTCATAGAATGTCACCTGAGTAACAGATTCATCAAGTACATTTCAATCCTTCTAAAGCTGCCCAAGTCGACTGTTGATGATGTGAGTGTGAAGGGGAAAGGTAGACCTCATTTACTGATAGAAAAGGACCATCTAGTATTTCGGACAACAGTTTTAAACTGTTGTTAACAGTGAAATATGGAAGAGATGGTGTTACGGTATGGGGGTGCTTTCCGTGGTTATGGAATGGTCCCGTCATTCCGTTTAAGAAGACGCTAAATGTAATAGTATATGAACATATTTTACGGCGTTGTGTAATGCGTAAACTGGAGGATGAGTTTGGAGGCGAAGGTCGCAGCATGATAATGCATCCAGTCGTAAAGCACCACTGGCATGTAGATAATAACATTCTCGAAATTTATGCAAGTTTGCAGGTTGTTAGGCCGCGTCATATTTCTGTTGAACCGACGACGTGTCGACCTCCCTTCTGGGATCTTCTTCAGGATCTTAAGGTGTCCACTGCAGACTGAGCGCTTCGGCTTCAACATCGGATGTCATTAGTGGTCACAAATCTCAGACTCCAACTCGGTACATTGGGGTTATCAAGGGCTGGTCATGGAAGACAGTGAATACGACAGCAACAGCTGTACAAATACCGTGTTTTAGTGCTTATAGCTGTTGTTGTTGTTGTGGTCTTCAGTCCTGATACTGGTTTGATGCAGCTCTCCATGCTACTCTATCCTGTGCAAGCTTCTTTATCTCCCAGTACCCACTGCACGCTACATCCTTCTGAATCTGCTTTGTGTATTCATGTCTTGGTCTCCCTCTACGATATTTACCCTCGACGCTGCTCTCCAATACTAAATTGGCGATCCCTTGTTGCCTTAGAACATGTCCTACCAACCGATCCCTTCTTCTAGTCAACTTGTGGCAGAAACTCCTCTTCTCCCCCATTCTATTCAATACCTCCTCATTAGTTATGTGTTCTACCCATCTAACCTTCAGCATTCTTCTGTAGCATCATAATTCGAAAGCTTCAATTGTCTTCTTGTCCAAACTATTTATCGTCCATGTTTCACTTCCGTACGTGGCTACACTCCATACAAATACTTTCAGAAACGACTTCCTGACACTTGAATCATACTCGATGTTAACAAATCTCTTTTTCTTCAGTAATGCTTTCCTTGCCATTGCCAGTCTACATTTTATATCCTCTCTACTTCGACCATCACCAGTTATTTAGCACCCCAAGTACCAAACTCCTTTACTACTTTAAGTGTGTCATTTCCTAATCTAATTCCCTCAGCGTCACACGACTTAATTCGACTACATTCCATTATCTTAGTTTTGCTTTTGTTGATGTTCATCTTATATCCTCCTTTCAAAGTAGTGTCCTCTCCGTTCAACGGCTTTTCCAAGTCCTTTGCTGTCTCTGACAGAATTACAATGTCATCGGCGAACCTCGAAGTTTTTATTTCTTCTCCATTGATTTTTCTTTTGTTTCCATTACGGCTTGCTAAGTATACAGATTGAATAACATCGGGGGGATGCTACAACCCTGTCTCACTCCCTTCCCAACCACTGCTTCCCTTCATGTCCCTCGACTCTCATAACTGCCATCTGGTTTCTGTACAAATTGGAAATAGCCTTTCGCTCCTTGTATTTTACCTTTGCCACCTTTAGAATTTGTAATGGAGCATTCCAGTCAACATTGTCAAAAGCTTTCTCTACGTCTAAAAATGCTAGAACTGTAGGTTTCCTTTCCTTAATCTTTCCTCTAAGACAGTGTAAGGTGTCAGGCAAATCCAACACCTTACATGAAAACCCTGACATGATAAGCAAATTCTGTAGTATGTCACATAGCTCCGAATAAATCGTGACATTAAATTAACCAAAGTAATAAGAGTAACGAGTGAGCAAATGGAATACCACAGACTAACACAAGAATGCCTAAATGCATGTCGTACCTTCCCACCGTGGGGCAGACGCCGTTCCGAGGGGAGAAACGAGGACAGAAGCCGAGAGCAGAACCGAGTTAAGCTAGAAGGCCCTACGATAGGGGAGGACGGGCCAGACTGCCTGTACGACTACCACCCGCACGTTTTAGCGTGAGACTGTTTCGCGTCTCAGGTACGTCAAGGACAACCCCCAGCCCATGTTAAAAGCTAGAGCCCTCCAGAAAAGCAGTATAGATCTTACGATAACACAAAAAGCCCCACTACCACCCGCAAGTTTTAGCGTGAGACTTTTTCGCGTGTCTGTTACATTAGGACAATCCTCCAGCCCATGTTAAAAGATAGAGCCCTCCAGAAGAACAGTATAGATCTCACGATAACGCTAAAAGGACCACACCAGCTGCAGGTTTTAGCGTGAGACTTTTTAGCGTCTCTGTTACGTTGCAAACTATAAAAAACATTGCCCCACCACGAAAAGTATAACGTTCTCATTGGATAGACAGAATTTTTGTAGGCGGAGCTTAAGGTTAACATTGAGACCCTGATTGGTCAGATGAAAACATAGCCAGATAGTTTTTTTAAACTAACTTCGGTAAGGAGAAGTTAAGAGAGAGTTAGTTCCGAGACGGCGGGCTGGATGGCTGCTGCGCCGGCCGCTGCCGCCCTGGCGCTGCCTAAACACCGACAAGGTAATGAACGCACGCGATGCCGCATTTTTTGAGCGCATAAGGCTTCACTCAGAACTGCAGAAGTCTCATCTGTTACATCCCCTTTTTTGTGTAATACTAGTGTCGATCGTTAATTAAAACTCATGGTGTTCACATTTGCCACTTGAAGAACAGATCTGAAACGCGATAATTTTTCTTTTACATAGTTATTGAGAAGCCACTGTAATTTACGACAAGTTAGTTAAGTAATTAAAGATAATTGAGGGTCACTGTAGACCATTTTGATAGTTTGCTCTTTTGTGAAACTTAATTTAAACCTAGATTATAGATGTGATATGGCATAGGTCATCCTTCGATCCATTGTAGAACTTGGAAACCCATTCAGGGAATATTCGTTCACATTTTTGTTGAACGCAGTTGGTTTTTACCATCCTGTATTAAAACATTTCCTTTTATCAATAGTGCAATTTATAAATGATGTTTTGTGAGTAGAATAAAATTTCCAATGGTAAACTTAACTGCTTTTTCGACGTAATTTTACCAGCTAACTAAAAATAGGAAAGCCTTGAACCCTTTCCACTAAATTTAGTTAGTATTAAGATTATTTTACAGGGAGTGCACTGGAGCTGACGCTGAGATCATTTCGTATTTGGTTATATCATCGCTAGTCTCACTGAACTCTTCTGAATTCTACATTTCATGTGTGGTCTGGCGTCTCCTTACCAGCAACAGGTCCCAGGTTCAAACTAGTTAATTCCCTAAAAAACACGCTCAGAGCGTCGTTGCGTGAAAGTGGTAGGGAGAAACGATATAGAACAATCAGACACCACCATGAATGATTAGAAAATGGCGACCCTGCCAGGATGGTAAAATACCATGACTGAAGGTCGACCACATGCCTAATTAGGTCAGAAAAATATCCTGCTAAAAAATTTTCGTTGAAAAAAAATTTTTTTTCTTTAAGTTTCACATAGTCGAAAACAGTAGCTGGCGCCATAAATAGTAGAATTATTAAATAGAAATGAGTCTGGCAGTGACAATTGCATAATTAAATTATGAGTTTTGAAAATTGTTAGAATTAAGTTTTCTCTTCAATGCAAGCGCGCAGGTGGCGGATACATCGTTGACAAGTTGGTTCTGACCCAAGAAGTAAGTGAATGGATTGTCAGTCTTGGTAGTGTCAAGTCGTGTGAACAAAAAGTTTATGAAACGTGTGAGATCGTATGAGTGCATGTTGTCGCGAAGTAGGGCGTGTGAATTGCTTTTAAAACAGAAAATAAGGGATTCAGAAAGATTAGCAATGGCAAATCGAGACCTTGACCGAATTGAGGTAGAGACCCAGCATGAAATTGGACAGAGAATAGAGGACAGTACAACAGACGATGCAGTATCGGGGGAAGTAGGACAGATAACGAACCATAACGAGCATAATGTACGCCAAGGCACAGAAATCCTAGGTCAGCATACGACAAAGGAACAGGAAAGTAGAGAGACAATCGATGAGGATTCTAACTTGCGTCTTGAATACGTAGAACCCATAGTACAAGTAATCAGAGCGCCCTCACCACAGAGTACAAGGAATGCGAGCAGAAACGTGTCACATCAGAGGTCAATGCAATCGGTTGCGAACCAACACTTGGGCGAAAACACAGAGCGTAGGACGTCGGAAGAAAACGCAATAGGACCCACCAATCTGGCAGAATTATTACAACAAATTACGGAAACCATGACAAGGCAAAATAAAGACATAGCGAACCAAATTCAAATTCAGAATGCGGAAACCACGAGACAAATGCGTGAGATTAAAGAACAAAACAAAAAAATTTAGTTACACCTAAGTCACATTGAAGACGAGGCAAAAGAATCTCGAGAAGTGATAGGAAACTTAATAATAGGTCACAATCAATTGAGAACAGACATTGACAAGGTACAAGCGGACGTACAACACCCAGGGAGAAGTCAAGAAACTAAAGAAACAGATAAACGTAATTACTAGACAAGCAGCAGGCACAGCACGTGAAATTGTTGAAAAAAGTGTGTTACACAAACGTATCACAAAAGCAGCGCTGAAAAGATATGATAGCCGCATAGTCAAAATAGAAGCGCAAACGAAGCGACAATTTCACAAATTGCGAACAGAGTTGTTGCAAACCATTGAAGAGCTAGTGAACAGGATCGAACAAACACTGAGTCTGCAGCCACATCTGTATCTGTAACAGCACCGGAAAAACAAGCAATTAACGAAGATATTACGCATTTGCGATTCCAATCACAGGCGGAAAGTAACATACGTGAAATCAGACAGCCTGCACCGCGGGTACGCGAAAGTTACAGTGGACAATATCCAATGGATCTACCACAACCGGAAAGAACGACGGGAGAAATGATCAGAAACAAAAGTGGCGAAGAATCGCGAATTTCATATGGAACTATGACGAAGTACGACAACGATCATTTTCTCACAGTCAGAAAATTTCAACACTTTCGAGAAGGAAACTCATTACATCCACGAACTTTTATTGATCAATTCCGAGTAGGATTACCACAACACTGGACGCTAGCACACAAATTAGACTTTATATGTGCACACATGTCAGGAACAGTCGCAGAAACCATGCAGAATGTTGCAGCGACATGCCGATCGTACGAAGATTTCAGAGAGAAGTTTCTCTCACGATATTGGTGCAGCGAAGCACAGAACAGAGTGAAACACGAATTATTACAGAACCCATATTTTGAAAATTCAGGAGAGGAGAGTCCCGTGAAATTTTTCGAAGTAATGGCAAACAAAAATCAATTCTTAGATGTACCATACAGTGACGGAGAGTTGATTAAATTATGCTCGATGAAGCTACCATTGAAATACCAGCAATCATTAGTAGGTCGCGGAGGCAATGACGTCGAAGCATTTAAAGGTATTCTAAGGGAACTAGAGTTCATATTTTCGGAAGATGACACAAGAAAAAGACGAAGCACACGTGAAAACGGAAACAAACAGTAGTGGAATCCACAAGACACAGTACGAAGAAACAATAATTACGAACCACGTGATAACTTCGCACCAAGAAACGACAATAGATTTCAACAAAGAAACGGTTATGGATTTAGAAGAGAATATGGGAATAACTATAATTCACCCAGGAACGGCTACAACTATTACAGAGGGAATAACGACAACCGGAACAGGTACTGGAGAACTAATAGACCGACAAATTATCAACAAAGAAATCACTATCAACAAGCTGAACAAGAAAAGCGAACACAGATAGAAGAGACAGAGTTAAGACCACCAAAACCCGATAAACGTTCGAGTTGACAGCTAAGCGCCCATGCCAAAGAGAATGACGCACCGACCCAGGACAATTGCAGCACCTTGAACAGAGAAATAAAAATCTTATCACGAGAAGATAAGAAGGAAGAAACAAATCCGCAGGGACCAGATGAAAACGAAGACAGGAAAATAACAATATCGTGTTGGGACGAAATTAATTGGGAGAATACTGACGAGGAAGATGAATTACCAGAGGCATGCACAACGAATGTAGAACGAAAGGAAGAAATAATGAGAATTGCAGAGCTATTTGAGATGGAAACCAGGGAAAGCGAATTCAATGAGGATAACGTTCAGTCGACAGAAGTTGAAAATAAGTTACAAGTGGGCACACAACCCAACGTATATAATGAAGGAAGTTATGAAGCGATAATTAGTGCATTTAGATGTGATTATGTGGAAGTAGCGATGGAGAAGGAGAAGATAGACGAGGATGAGGAAAAAGTAGAGGATGTAGAAGAAAGCGTAAATGAAGGAAGAAATAGAGAAGAGGAAATAAAGGAGAGAGAAGTAGCAGTCGAAGCTTATCCTACAGAAAGTTCGAATTCACAAGGGAAATTCCTAAAGAGACTCACGTATGATTCAGTGGAGGATTCGTTGATGCAAGAAGAAGACGAACAGAACCAACCCTTTCAAATTCAACCAATTGTGAAGGCCATGGTAAAGCATATCCCAGTCAATATTGTAATTGATAGCGGAAGTGAACTGACTGCGATCTCAGAAAATTTATTCATGCAGTTAATGCCAATGAGGAATTGCCACTTCTGAAAACACGTAAGATTAAAGTAAGAGGTCCTATTAGAAACAATGCTGCGGAAGTTACGAGACAAACAAGGTTAACTCTTTCGTGCCAAGGTCAAAAGATCGAAGCCAACTTCGTGATTATACCTAAACTAACTGTAGATTTGATTATAGGTGCAGATTTTTTAAATGAGAGACGAGCGATAATAGATATGGGGAAAGGTAGCGTAAAATTCGGGAATGTCACACTTCTCTTTGAGCAAAAGCTAAAATTAGAAGAAATACCAGTTATAAACAAACAATTAAGAATGACGCGAGATGAAGAGGATGAAGAATTAGAATGGTATGCACAAAAGGGGGAATCGCCTCAACTCATGTTAGCAGTCCATAAAGAAATCGACGAAAAATTACAAGAAGTTCAAGATATTTCAGAACACAGTAAAAGAGAATTAGAGGTTATTTTACGAGATAAAGCAGAGGTATTTTTACTTAAGACTGGCAGTATTAAGCACTTTCAGTACAAGTTTGAAGTGAAACAGCACAAACCATTTAGAGTGCCACCCTATACAATTCCATTAAGCTACAGGAATAAAGTATTCCAGGTGATATCCGAAATGTTAGATGACGATATTATTGAACCAGCTATCTCCACATATAACAGCCCGCTCCATATTGTACAAAAACGAGATGGGAGCATCAGGTTAGTGCTTGATTCCAGACAGATCAACACAATCATAATCACTGAGACAGATCGTCCAGAAAAATTAGAGGAATTGATACAAAACTTCCACGGTGCTAAGATATTTTCATCAATTGATTTACAGAGTAGTTTCTGGCAGATAGAATTGGCCCCAGAATGTAGAAAATTTACAGCATTTATCGTATTCGGTAGATGTTACCAGTTTAAACGTTTGCCATTTGGTTTAAACATATCATCAGCAGCATTTATTAGGGGATTTAATACTATACTCAGTCCTGAAATTTTACAAAAAATTACTTGTTATGTTGATGATGTGATTATAGCAGAACCCTCTTGGGAACATCACAACGACACATTAAATCAGTTTTTACAGATCATGAAAGAGCATGAGTTCACAGTAAATATAACAAAATCCAAATTTGTAAGGCGAGAGGTCAAATTTCTAGGACACATAATTTCCGAGAAAGGGGTAATGCCCGACCCAGAAAAACTAACGGCAATCACAGCATTCTGTACTCCATAGAATAAGAAAACTCTCAGAGGATTTCTAGGTCTCACCGGATTCTATAAAAAAATTATTTGGATCGACTCTCTCGCAACACTACGCCTATGTGCACTGACTGGAAAAAACACGCCATGGGTATGGGATCAACAGGCCAATGAAGAATTTTTAAAAGTGTAAAACGCACTAACAACAGCACCGATTTTAGCACATCGTGATCTAACACAAAATTTTTGTATGGCCACTGATAGCGCGAAAACAGGGTTAGGAGTTGTGTTATTCCAAGAATACGAACAGGCAGGGCTAAGATCATATAAAACAATTGCCTTTTCCAGTCGGGTACTCACAAAAAGCGAGAAAAACTATTCAGTCACGGAGCTGGAAGCATTGGCCATTGTATGGGGCTTGCAACGTTTTCGATATTTCCTATTCGGAAGAAAAACAAAAGTATTTACTGACCACAAAGCATTAGAATTTCTGTTATCCGCCAAACTAACTCATGGGAGGTTAGCCAGATGGATGTTAACACTACAAGAATTTGACTTCACTATTACACATATACCAGGACCAGCGAATGTATTAGCAGATGCTTTATCACGATGTCTACAGGGTGCATCCAAAAACATAGGTTTGGAAGCAGCAGAAGACCAGTTTACAATGTACTATATGAAACAAGTACCTTTCGAAAACTACATTACGACAGCATTGAAAAACATAGGCAAAGAACAGGACAAGGATCCCGAAATACTAGGAATCAAACACAAGTGGAGAAGTAAGGATTTTCCAGACATTCGACAGCACTATCTCGTAAAAAACAATGTTTTATTTTTTAGACGAAATGTTGCAACGAATGAATGGCTAATTTATATCCCAGAGGAACTTATTAATAAGTACATATGGTATACACATTTAAGTAATGGCCACTTTGGACCAAAGAAATGCTTTTTAAAAATAAAGCAAACAAGCCATTTTCCTAATATGGAAAGACGAATTAGAACAGTATTAGTCACTTTCCAAACCAAACCACCTATGTTTCCAATAATCCCTAAAAGATTAAAACAAATAGCTGCAACAGATTTGATGGGGCCCCTCCCACGCACAAAAAATGGATATATTTTCATATTTGTCGTTTTGGAACTTACTTCTAAATATGTTACCTTGACACCATTAAAACGGGCAACAGGTCTTGCAATAAGTAAAGCATTTAGACAAGATTTTCTCAGACAAGTAGGTCGAGTGGAACGAATAATTTCCGATAATGGCCCACAGTACAAATCAGTGCAATGGCAAAACACGTTAAAACAACACAAAATAAAACCCATCTACATATCTAAGTACAAACCTAGAGTAAATCCAGCAGAACGATCTATGAAGGACATAGGTACTTTATGTCGATTATATGCAGGCAAAAGACACAACACTTGGGATATATACCTTAAAGATTTTCAAGAAGTAATAAATGAAATGCCACATAGCACTACACAACTACCTCCAGTCACTGTACTTAAAAATATTGAACCCCCAAACATAACCAGAGAAAATGTTAGATTTCTTATTGTACCACGTAGGCAGCACAAACAAATCATAGCAACAGCACTCTCCAACATCAGAAAGTCTGTTTTTTATTACTGGTAAATAATCAGCACAATATTTCAAGATTATGTTGCAGATAAGATCGTCAGGAGAAAGAAGAATGAAGAGAGAGGAAGGTGGGAAAAAGAAAGTAGTTTCAATAATAACACCAATAGTACCATAGATTAAGGTGAAGGGATAAAGCGTAGATAGTCTAACAGCATGAAATACTAAAATACTATACACCACGACACTACACAAAAATAAAAAACGAATTTAAGGATTCTTGAGTAGACGTTAAGACTCCAAATATCTTAGAATTATAACATTGAAAGGGCGCCGAAATTTGTAAAGCTTTTTAAGAAGGCGTATAAGAAGTAGATACTAGACATATGTTAGATGATTATAAGTAAAACTTTTGTAAGAACCATTGTAAAAACTCCAGCAAGGAAGAGATGCAACGACCCACAAGTTGCAACGCGAGATGTATCAAGAAAGAAAAGGACGTAATTAGCAAGACACGATTCCTACATAGCAGGAGCGTCGAGAGAAGGGAACGGACAGCGAACCAACAGAAGGCCCCTGTAGCGAAAGTGGGCAATAAATATGCCCGCTAGGTGGAACCTTGCAGGGATGGAACACCGAGCCGCACAATGACAGACCCCTGCTGAGACGCGGCGGGAAGGCGTTGGGACGGCGAACGCCGGAAGGGTCTCACAGCCCCGAATGAACGGAGCGAGCAAAAAACGGCCGGACGAGAAGACCGCTTGGGCAAGCCACCACTGGCAAAAAAATGTGCGTAACAGTCACACTACTGCTATTAAACAGCACGCTGATGCACGAAACTGAAGAAGAACTTCCACAAAGTAAAAATGACGCGAAAAAACAATTTATCAAACTGTTACTAGGAGGAGAGCTTCAAAGCGACTAGTTATCAATAAATATTTCCATTTCCTGCCCAGAGAAGAACCAAGAAGCAAGTAAGAAGCAGAGAAAAAGCGGGAAGAACAGAAGTTGAAGATTCGCAAGATTGAGACCAATAAAGAAGATGGGTGAAGAATAGACGACATACCTTCCCAAATCCCTATCCTATTGTAAATTAGTCGTCTGCGAAGTATTACAACGAAAAATGACCGCATTCAGCGACACATAACGATGACTTCCACGCATACAAAGCCAGTAAACCACGAGATTCTGCACTCACAGCTCCATTCCATTATGGAACCTCCACAGCAACAACACACACTTGCAAAGCCAACAAGGAACGACGAACGAAGCTGTACATAAAATACTTGCCCACATCCATCTCGCTCAAGTCCAACACCTTCATGCAAAAACATTCGCCAACCTCATGCTTAAACATTCACAGTATTGTGTGAACGTGTGAAATCAAATTATGCGATGTAGGAATTGTGCAAAAGAAACGTGTGAAAAACTAAATAAGTTAAGCACACCAGACAGCTAATAAACTACAAAAGAACAGTCATTGACCATGGACTTAAAAAAATAGACTGTCGATAAAAATAAGTCATTTGTTCGGAAATGGACAGTATATAAAGAAACAATATTGCATTTATTTTCTCCTCATAAAAATGAAAGAATAACTATATTTTACTTATTTTCTCCTTATAAAAACAAAGAATAAAAAAATATCTTGTTGGACGTTTTCCCTTTCTGTAACATTTGTACCATTTATTAGGATAATACCTCAATACGTGTGTATGTATATTTCCTTGTCAAAGCAATTTTTTTTAGCATTTGTAAAATTTGTTAGGATAATATCTCAATACTTGTGTATGTATATTTCTCTGTCAAAGCAATTCTTGGAAATAACTCTTATTTGTTAGTGTCACAATGTTGAAATGCGTGTCTAGAAACAAAAACACTTTACTTGTACATGATATTTAGAAAATGTGTTAGGAATAGATTGTACTTAATTACTACATTTATAAAAACAATATTTCTAAGAAAATCGATGTGAAAGACTCCTCACTTTCGATAACAAACTTCTTAAAAAACAAACTTCACACTTAAATAAAGAAAGAAAATAATTAAAAACTAATAATAGTATAAAAATATTCTTCTCTTGTCATTTTTAATTATAATATGGAAGAATATAAAAATATAAATTAGTAATACAAACTAGCATAGAACAGAATAATGTGGCTGAACAGTGTGCAACAAAATTTAGATAAATTAGAAAATTTTTGGCTGACTTAGACAACGATTCAATCATGGCCTAAATTCAGTGCAAAAATTAAGTTCGAAGGGTGGTGATATGTAAGGTGTCAGGCAAATCCAACACCGTACATGAAAACCCTGACATGATAAGGAAATCCAGTAGTATGTCACATAGCTCCGAATAAATCGTGACATTAAATTAACCAAAGTAATAAGAGTAACGAGTGAGCAAATGGAATACCACAGACTAACACAAGAATGCCTAAATGCATGTCGTACCTTCCCACCATGAGGCAGACGCAGTTCCGAGGGGAGAAACGAGGACAGAAGCCGAGAGCAGAACCGAGTTAAGCTAGAAGGCCCTACGATAAGGGAGGACGGGCCAGACTACCTGTACGACTACCACCCGCACGTTTTAGCGTGAGACTGTTTCGCGTCTCAGGTATGTCAAGGACAACCCCCAGCCCATGTTAAAAGCTAGAGCCCTCCAGAAGAACAGTATAGATCTTACGATAACACAAAAAGGGCCACTACCACCCGCAAGTTTTAGCGTGAGACTTTTTCGCGTGTCTGTTACATTAGGACAATCCTCCAGCCCATGTTAAAAGATAGAGCCCTCCAGAAGAACAGTATAGATCTCACGATAACGCTAAAAGGACCACACCAGCTGCAGGTTTTAGCGTGAGACTTTTTAGCGTCTCTGTTACGTTGCAAACTATAAAAAACATTGCCCCACCACGAAAAGTATAACGTTCTCATTGGATAGACAGAATTTTTGTAGGCGGAGCTTAAGGTTAACATTGAGACCCTGATTGGTCAGATGAAAACATAGCCAGATAGTTTTTTTAAACTAACTTCGGTAAGGAGAAGTTAAGAGAGAGTTAGTTCCGAGACGGCGGGCTGGATGGCTGCTGCGCCGGCCGCTGCTGCCCTGACGCTGCTTAAACACCGACAAGGTAATGAACGCACGCGATGCCGCATTTTTGAGCGCGTAAGGCTTCACTCAGAACTGCAGAAGTCTCATCTGTTACACCCCCTTTTTTGCGTAATACTAGTGTCGATCGTTAATTAAAACTCATGATGTTCACATTTGCCACTTGAAGAACAGATCTGAAACGCGATAATTTTTCTTTTATATAGTTATTGAGAAGCCACATCAGCCACTGTAATTTACACCAGGATAGTTGATAGTTTGCTCTTTTGTGAAACTTAATTTAAACCTAGATTATAGATGTGATATGGCATAGGTCATCCTTCGATCCATTGTAGAACTTGGAAAGCCATTCAGGGAATATTCGTTCACATTTTTGTTGAACGCAGTTGGTTTTTACCATCCTGTATTAAAACATTTCCTTTTATCAATAGTGCAATTTATAAATGATGTTTTGTGAGTAGAATAAAATTTCCAATGGTAAACTTAACTGCTTGTGGGGAAAATTACGGCTGCAGTTTCCTCATGCTTTCAGCTGTTAGCAGTACCAGCACAGCAAGGCCGTTTTGGTTAGTGTTACAAGGCCAGATCAGTTAATCATCTACACTGTTGCCCCTGGAACTACTGAAAAGGCTGCTGCCCCTCTTCAGGAACCACACGTTTGTCTGGCCTCTCAACTAGCTTATAGCTACACTCCTGAAAATGGAAAAAGAACACATTGACACCGGTTGGTCAGACCCACCATACTTGCTCCGGACACTGCGAGAGGGCTGTACAAGCAATGATCACACGCACGGCACAGCGGACACACCAGGAACCGCGGTGTTGGCCGCCGAATGGCGCTAGCTGCGCAGCATTTGTGCACCGCCGCCGTCAGTGTCAGCCAGTTTGCCGTGGAATACGGAGCTCCATCGCAGTCTTTAACACTGGTAGCATGCCGCGACAGCGTGGACGTGAACCGTATGTGCAGTTGACGGACTTTGAGAGAGAGCGTATAGTGGGCATGCGGGAGGCCGGGTGGACGTACCGCCGAATTGCTCAACACGTGGGGCGTGAGATCTCCACAGTACATCAATGTTGTCGCCAGTGGTCGGCGGAAGGTGCACGTGCCCGTCGACCTGGGACCGGACCGCAGCGACGCACGGATGCACGCCAAGACCGTAGGATCCTACGCAGTGCCGTAGGGGACCGCACCGCCACTTCCCAGCAAATTAGGGACACTGTTGCTCCTGGGGTATCGGCGAGGACAATTCGCAACCGTCTCCATGAAGCTGGGCTACGGTCCCGCACACCGTTAGGCCGTCTTCCGCTCACGCCCCAACATCATGCAGCCCGCCTCCAGTGGTGTCGTGACAGGCATGAATGGAGGGACGAATGGAGACGTGTCGTCTTCAGCGATGAGAGTCGCTTGTGCCTTGGTGCCAATGATGGTCGTATGCGTGTTTGGCGCCGTGCAGGGTAGCGCCACAATCAGGACTGCATACGACCGAGGCACACAGGGCCAACACCCGGCATCATGGTGTGGGGAGCGATCTCCTACACTGGCCGTACACCTCTGGTGATCGTCGAGGGGACACTGAATAGTGCACGGTACATCCAAACCGTCATCGCACCCATCGTTCTACCATTCCTAGACCGAAAAGGGAACTTGCTGTTCCAACAGGACAATGCACGTCCGCATGTATCCCGTGCCACCCAACGTGCTCTAGAAGGGGCCCATTGGGATCTCCGGGAGGAGACTGCCAAGGGGAAGGTTACCATGAGAAACTGACTGAATAATCAACTAAAGGATAACAATCTCCGAGTCGGGGTGTGGAATGTCAGAAACTAGAACGTGATAGGGAAACTAATAAATTTGAAAAGTGAAATGCAAAAGCTCAGTCTAGATATAAAAGTGTTCAGTGAAGTCAAGTGGAAAAAAGACAAGGATTTATGGTCAGATGAGTATAAGATAATATCAACAGCAGCAGGAAGTGGTTTAACGGGAGTGTAATTCGTTATGAATAGGAATGTAGGGCAGAGAGTGTGTTTCTGTGAACAGTTCAGTGACAGAGTTGTTCTTATCAGACTCGACAGTAAACCATGACTTAGAGGACTACTACATGCGTATTTTACTGACGCGCTGACCTGTTGTAGTAAATTATTAGGTTGGTACAGAAGATCTTAGGGTTTTTCCGTAAGTTCAATGAACACGACAGATACACGTAACAAGCACGTTAGTGATCAATAATATATTCTCCTTCACGATTTTCGCACGATGGTGGAATGACCACAGATCATCACATCCGTCAGTTCTCGAATATACTGATTTGGATCATAGTGGATTATAATGTGGAGAATCACTGATGTCAAAACGATTCACCTTAAAACGAGAAAACCATTTCTTTGCTATGATCCGTCCAGTGGCATTATCCCCATGCACGACGCAAATGTTTCTGGTTGCCTCCTCTATTGAACTCAAACAGAAGAATACATCAGTAAGGTTCCGATTTCTGTATTTGGCACTCCATTTTCTAGAATCCACAGCTCCATTTACCATCTCCAACTGACAAAATGTAAATATGTAAACTCAAATAATAACAGTGAACTACAAATAAAAAATGAGAGTTGCTAAATGAATAAAAACGCTACGAAATTATGCACCAACCTAATAATGTTATGGAATTCTCTGTATGTACTCAGATCTTCTTGTTATCGCTACAGACCCCAATGTGGGGCTGGCTGAACAAGTGGAAGAAGACATGCAAGTGTCCTGCAAGGTATTAGTGCCTCGGCAGCAACAATATTCAGCCGCCACAGGATGTCTTCCCGACCTGGTGTCGTTTGAATATGTCGCCACGAAAGGTACCACAAAGTTTTTCAAAATACTCTTCCTGAAGTAATCGAGCAGCGTTGTTTGGCTCTTGAAATGTCCTGAAACCAAATTTTTAAAGCCACTATTATCGCATCAACGCCAAGAATAGTACCTGAAACAGAAGCATTCATGAGCAGTGCTAATACGTCTTTTGATAGGTCTAACAGTTTGAAATCGGATGATATATCTTTTTTGCCCAATCAGCAACAGCGTAACATCGATGTCGTTACACCAGTGATTCCATAACTGACCTACGTCAATATTTTGAAAAACCAGTACTAGACAAGAATGCTTGTGTAATAGAATGCTGGGCAAAAACCAGTAGTATGTTGCGTGTAATGGCCACTAAATATTTGTGCTGTCTGGCGACTTCACTTCCTGCAAAGAAGGTTTCTCCAAGGCAGGAAATATAATTGATGAAAACCGAAACAGACTAAAGAAGGAGGATTCAAATACCTTAATTTTTATGACAAAAGTTTGCATATTTTGCACTGTTGCCTTTAATCAATAAAAATTCTTAGAAAATCATTTTTCGTTTGAAATACTTGCACGAAACAATTGACAGTTTATATCATTCGTTGTTGAAACTACTATCGATAACATCATGTGTGTCAACTTTGCAGAAGTACCTCGTATAAGAGGTATAATTGAGGAAGCAGTGACATGTGAGTCATCCGATGTTGTTGTTGCTACTCCAAATACTCCTCTGGTGCAGCTAAGTAATTTATGAGCAGTTCCATCGAGTCGACAGTTCTTGTATCAGTTTCAATTCTTTTTTGTTTGCTGTTTTTTGAGCATTGCACAGTTTGGCACTGGCTAGTGTACAGCTATGAAAAAGTCACAATAGCCTCAGTATTCAATAAAATTTCGGAAAATGACTCTACTTTGATACATGCTTGTTCGACTTTTATCCATTGTGGATGTGGAACACTGCGACTGTGGTGTGAAAAGGTTTTCAGAAATTACTGCAACCAGTCGCCTTTTATGTAGATGTATTTTATTTAACCATGGTTAAATAAAATACATCTACATAAAAGGCGACTGGTTGCAGTAATTTCTGAAAACCTTTACATTCTTGTTCTGTTAAGTTGATTCAGAGGGCAAATCAGGGTAAATGTCCAAACCTTAAGATTGGAGGAGTTTTTTTTTCATAACATCAGCGTTGTGTGTAAGCACTACTACTATCTTATCATAAATACTGCATTCTAGTAAGATTTGGTTGATGACATGAAAAAATGTCATGTTAAAATTAAGTACCAATATTTCAGAACTTTTGCTTGATATTCTCAAAAAAAATTTTTTTAAACCTTTTCTTATGTCAGGAATTACCCTCACATATAAAAGAATAATTCTCATAAAAATCGTGGCAATATATTACTTGTGGATGATAAGTTGAGCTTCAGGGTCTTAGAACAGCAGGAAAAGAAGAAGAAGATAAGGACGGTCACCACGAGGAATAGGGGTGTGAGAGAGGAAATTTTTACTGGTCTGCCACGCAATCTTGGTACCTTAGGTGTGGGTGCTTGTTGAAGAACTACAGCAGATGTGGCATACACTACACCAGGGAGTAGCAAGGATCAGCGAAAGCGCATTGAAGAGACCGGGGGTGTTTCTCAGTTGAGTTGACACTCAATACAAAATAATAGGGCCATCACTCTACTGTGGTGCTACAGGTCTACATAGCTGAGCTAGGCAGCACTCGTGATCTTAACGAGGTAGGAAGAGAAAGTGTATAGCTTGCAGACGTTTTCTTGGGAGTTTCGCCGTTAACTGAGGGAAACACATGCAGCGCTGTAAGGAGGACTATAGTAATGAAGAGAAAGGAGAGATGCGGGGAGAGACACCAGTGCTGGCACCTTCACACAGCTTACCGATGTATTCCTGTAATATACCAGGGCCGCTCAGAGTCGGCACTTGACAGATCCTGAGAGATAACGTTTCGCCGGCATCACTGTAGTTACGATACAACAGCTTCCATTACAGAACAGCTGAGAGTTTTCCATCACCGCTGGAAAATTTCGATTCCATTACTACGACGTATATTTACAACTTGCTATGGTTAGCCCTTTCTGGCAAAAGATATGCATTAATCTTAACGCCATTTTATAAGCACCAGACGTTATAATTCTGTTCCGATTCACTAACACAATGTAAACACTTCCGTATAAATTGTGGTTGGCAGGAGAGCCAACACTGTGTTACTAGAGGAGGCCGAAAGGCACGCGATTTAGCTCACGCAGGCAAGCGTGAGGTCTGGAACAGGACAAGGAAATTAGAATTTAGAAAAACGGACTTAGCTGGTGGAATACTTAAGTTTAATCCATTAACGACGAACGTCGGTCTGGACGGTACATGATTCTCACAATATCAATAGTAACGGATAATGGCGCCTTGCTAGGTCGTAGCAAATAACGTAGCTGAAGGCTATGCTAACTATCGTCTCGGCAAATGAGAGCGTAGAAGTCAGTGAACCATCGCTAGCAAAGTAGGCTGTACAACTGGGCAAGTACTAGGAAGTCTCTCTAGACCTGCCGTGTGGCGGCGGTCGGTCTACAATCACTGATAGTGGCGACACGCGGGTCCGACGTATACTACCGGACCGCGGCCGATTTAAAGGCTACCACCTAGCAAGTGTGGTGTCTGGCGGTGACACCACATAAATCGCACACCAAAACACGTTGTTTATATACTCGGAAGACAGCAGCACAGTAATTGTAACGCCACGACCAGCTTATTTTGTTATGGTGCATTAAATGTCGTGAGCCGATCGTTGTGGCCGAGCGGTTCTAGGTGCTTCAGTCTGGAACCGAGCGATCCCTACGGTCGTAGGTTCGAATCCTGCCTCGGGCATGGATATGTGTGATGTCCTTAGGTTAGTTAGGTTTAAGTAGTTCTAAGTTGTAGGGGTCTGATGACCTCAGATGTTAAGTCCCATAGTACTCAGAGCCATTTAAACCATTTGAAAATACCATGTTTTTCCTTTACTAACTTGATTGTATTAGAAAAATCTTTTTTATATTTGTATTCCTTGCAACAAGTAAGTATGCTCACACATTTAAAGACGACAATGTATATAATGTGCATTCAAGAATCCATATTATTTACAAGTTTAATTTTCACGACAAGCATCTGATCGGCACGCAATGCTCACGACCTTGAGTTGTCATCACTGGAAGACAAACAAGAAAATACCCTCTCTCACGACCCCTCCGCCATAGCGGCCAATCAATTAACAACATACGTTTATAAACAGCATATACTGGCTAAGGCATCACCATACTTGATGCTGATTAATTACTTACATTCAGTCTACGTTCCCTCTACACTCCGCATACCGTGAAGATAATAGGACCCAACAGTTTTCCGCTAGCTAAGTGAAGAAGAATTACATTATAAACTATCGACAGTTAAACCAAACAACCGATAATGACGATAGTGCAGACGGTGGCGATTAACCAATGGTTCATTGACGTTTAGGTAACACTAGTACCACAGCACCCTGTGCCATAGACAAGCCCCATAAGAGTACTGCTTTTTGCTAAGGTCTGCAAGCAGACAACGAGTGTATATAAATATATTAATGTGAAGAAACTTTATTGACACATTCCTGGGGTCAGATACATCACATGATCACACTGACAGAACCACAGGCACATAGACACAGGCAACAGAGCATGCACAATGTCGGCACTAGTACAGTGGATATCCACCTTTCGCAGTAATGCCGGCTGCTATTCTCCCATGGAGACGGTCGTAGAGATGCTGGATGTAGTCCTGTGGAACGGCTTGCCATGCCATTTCCACCTGGCGCCTCAGTTGGACCAGCGTTCGTGCAGGACGTGCAGACCGCGTAAGACGACGCTTCATCCAGCCCCAAACATGCTCAATGGGGGACAGATCCGAAGATCTTGCTGGCCAGGGTAGTTGACTTACACCTTCTGGAGCACGTTGGGTGGCACGGGACACATGCGGACGTGCATTGTCCTGTTGGAACAGCAAGTTCCCTTGCCGGTCTAGGAATGGTAGAACGATGGGTCCGACGACGATTTGGATGTACCGTGCACTATTCAGTGTCCCCTCGACGATCACCAGAGGTGTACGGCCAGTGTAGGAGATCGCTCCCCACACCATGATGCCGGGTGTTGGCCCTGTGTGCCTCGGTCGTATGCAGTCCTGATTGTGGCGCTACCCTGCACGGCGCCAAACACGCATACGACCATCATTGGCACCAAGGCAGAAGCGACTCTCATCGCTGAAGACGACACGTCTCCATTCGTCCCTCCATTCACGCCTGTCGCGACACCACTGGAGGCGGGCTGCACGATGTTGGGGCGTGAGCGGAAGACGGCCTAACGGTGTGCGGGACCGTAGCCCAGCTTCATGGAGACGGTTGCGAATGGTCGTCGCCGATACCCCAGGAGCAACAGTGTCCCTAATTTGCTGGGAAGTGGCGGTGCGGTCCCTACGGCACTGCGTAGGATCCTACGGTCTTGGCGTGCATCCGTGCGTCTCTGCGGTCCGGTCCCAGGTCGACGGGCACGTGCACCTTCCGCCGACCACTGGCGACAACATCGATGTGCTGTGGAGACCTCATGCCCACTATAAGCCCTCGCTCAAGGTCCGTCAACTGCACATACGGTTCACGTCGACGCTGTCGCGGCATGCTACCAGTGTTAAAGACTGCGATGGAGCTCCGTATGCCACGGCGAACTGGCTGACACTGACGGCGGCGGTGCACAAATGCTGCGCAGCTAGCGCCATTCGGCGGCCAACACCGCGGTCCCTGGTGTGTCCGCTGTGCCGTGCGTGTGATCATTGCTTGTACAGCCCTCTCGCAGTGTCCGGAGCAAGTATGGTGGGTCTGACACACCGGTGTCAATGTGTTCTTTTTTCCATTTCCAGGAGTGTATATTAATGTGAACCTGTCTCCTCACTATACCTTTAACATGCAAAACACAGTCCAAAAGCCCGAATAGCCACATTTGGCAGCAGAGACCACTGTGGCATGTGCTGGAAGAGGGCCACTGATGTTCTGGAAAGAACCAACAGGGGTGTGGACGCACATCAACTCTAGTGACATGGACAGCCCGCTACGTTTCTCGGTTAAGGACACATGGCGAGAACATCCCGATCGAGGTGGTCCCAAAGATTCTCGATTTTGTTAAAATGTAGCACGTTTGGTGAGTACAGTAAACTCAACCTGCTTACCTTCGAAACACGCACATACACTGCGAGCTGCGTGAGACGGTGCATTGTCCTGCTGGTAGATATTGTGCCAGGAAAAACTAACTGCATATTCGGATGGACGTGGTCTCCAAGGACAGATGGGTACTAGTGCTGATCCATTGTGCCTTCCAAAATGACGAGATTTCCCAGGTAACGCCATGGAAACATTCCTACAGACCATTACGCTCCCTCCTATAGCCTGGACCTTTCCAATGATAGTTGCAGGGAGTTTTCTTTCAGTCGTTTCACGCCGGACACGCCAACAGCTATCTGTCTGACGCAGCATAAAATCTGATTCCGCTGTCAGTGGACGTCCAGTTGATACGTCTGGATCCACTAGCGGTCAAATCAGTATTGGCAGGAAACAGTAGTCTGATGACTGATTCTGTTCCACAGCGTTACCTTCATTAAGAAACAGCACTAAATTTTTTACGTTTTGGGGTACTGTCGTTCTGGTATTGGCGTGAGTACTAGCAGATAGCTTTACTGCGCAATTATGTGATTCATAGACACTCAGAAGCATGAAACTGTTATTTCCGTATAGATAATGCCGGCCGTCAGTGTACAGCCCGTGAGACCGCGTCTGCAGCGTCATCTGCTTCAGGCAACGGCTGAATACGAATGTGAGCACCTAGTAACGCAAGTTCCATACATCGGTATCTGTTTCAAACCCATAAACATGTCCGAGTTTTGTGCCTACGAACTAAGATTTGCGAACAGCATTGGTTTTCTGTTATAATTTGAAGAAAACTGCTGCAGAAACGCATCGAATGCTTGTCGAAGCTTTCGCCTAACATGCCCTTGGCCGAACTCAGTATTACGAGTGGTTCAAAAAATTCTAAAATGGTGATTTTGACGTGAGAAACGACGAACGCGGGAAGCCACAGATAAAGTTCGAAGACAACGAATAGCAGGCCTTAATGGGTTAAGATGATACCCAAACTCAAGAGGAACTCGCGGAACAGTTGAATGTGACACAGAAAGCCGTTTCTCTTCTACTGAAAGCTATGGAAAAGAAGCAGAGAGTTGGAAAATTTGTTCCGCATGAACTGAATGAAAGACAGGAAGAAAATCAAAAGACCACTTGTAAAATGCTGTTCCCCAGATACAAAACAAAGTCGTTTCTCCATCGAATAATGACAGTTGATGAAAAATCGATATAGTTTGAAAATCCTAAGCGTCCTAAATCATGGGTGAATCCAGATGGACCGTCGACATCTACTGAACACCAAATCCCTTTGGAAACAAAACAATGCTCTGTGTTTGTGGGATCCGAAGAGTGTCATCTATTACGAACTGCTAAAACCTGGTGAAACCGTTAACAGAAAATGATCGATTTAAATCGAGCATTACGTGGAAGACGACCGGAATATGGAAAAAGGCAGCATAATGTCATATTGCTCCATGATAAAGCCCTGTCACACACAGAAAAACGGGCCAGGCATAAGATCGAGACGTTGAGTTGGCAAATATTAGGGCATGCGGCTTAATCTTCAGATTGTCTACTATTTGCGTCACAGGAACACGCTCTTTCTGAACAATGTCACAATTCGTATGAAACTGTATACTAACTGGTCTTGTTGGCGTGGCATTCACAGCCTGCCGGAGAGGTGGGAGCATGTGGCAAGTCGACGAAGGATCTCGCCTCGCTCGAACCCTCTGCTGCCGTTAAAAACCCTGTAAAAGACAATATTACGCGGCGCGAAGCTATACTTGTGGCCTTCCATCGGCGCCGGATGCTGAAGAGGGTGGAGCAGGTGTAGCAGCGTCCGATGGCGGCGATGGTACATCTCGTGGATGTGAATGATACGAAGCGAGAAACAGTTGCAGTGCTTCATCCCTGGTGTGAGCAGTGCGACGTTTGGCCATCTGTTGCTTGAAGGTTCTGACAAAACGTTCCGTTTCGCCGTTGAACTGTGGATGGAACGGCGCAATAGTTTGATAGTGCATGTATGCCTCTGTGTTCACAGAATGTTTCAAATTCATTTGACATGAACTGAGGGCCATTGTCTGACACTACGACTTCAGGCAAACCTTCGAGCCAAAAATAGAGGATAACGCCTGAATTGTGCTACGTGACGTTGTAGAGTTCATTGGTAAAGCAAAAGGAAACTTGCTATACGAGTCTACCACAACCAACCAACGAGTGTTCCAAAAAGGCCCCCTAAAGTCCATTTGCGCACATTGCCACCGTGATTGCGACTTAGGACAAGCAGAGAATTTTTGTGTCGGAGCGGACTGATTTTCCGCACATGCGAGACACTGTGACGTCCATACCCTGACAAGTGCAGCGTCGACGCGATGTTTCATAAGAACAATCCCCCAGTGTTCTTGGTGAAGTAACTGCAACACTTCTTTTTTCAGAGCTTTTGGGATCAACACAAGTGACTTTCCACTGTCATTTTGAACAAGAATCACTTCTTTCTGTATAGCGAAGTTGTGCCAACGTGTAAAGTATCGGCGCACTACAGAGTTCTGTATGCTATGCAATGAGAGAGGCCAAGATGTGTGAATATATTTTAGCGACAGGTTGGAACACTGTATCGCCTTCCGTGGCCTGTGTAATTTTTCTATAGTTCAGAGGACAGAACTGAAGCAAGTCAGAATCCTAAGCATCGATGTCACAACAAGATTCAGCAGAGGCATCAAAGTCTGTATCAGGGTAAATCGGAACACGTGAAAATGCGTCCCCGTAACCATGTTCAGCTGTCTGACGATACACAAGCTCTTACTGGTATCGACACAACGTAGCCCATCTTTGCAATTTTTGGGCATTTAGTACAGGAACCGGCTTCATTTGATGAAACAAGGACAGCAATTGCTTGTGATCCTTTATGGAGTAGAATTTTTTTCCATACAAATAGTGGTGGAATTCGGTGATACAATACACAACAGCCAATGCCTCTTTCTCTATTTGTAATTACACTGAGCTTTGGACAACACTTTTGATGAGAAAGCAATAGGCCCGCCTTTATCACCAAATCTGTGCGAAAGCACTGCATCGATTCCGTAAGAGGAAACGTCAGCTTGCAACACAATAGTTTTGTCAAGATCAAAATGAACTAAGCATCGATCATTGAGCAATATATCTTTACTTTTTTGTAAAACTTCTTGACACTCATCTGACCAAAGAAAGACAACGTCCTTTCGACGCAAGCGATACTATGTAGCTGCGATTTGTGCAGCTTTCAGTATGAACCGAATGTAATAGTTCATTTCCCCTAAAACTGACTTGTGACATTGTGAGCAACTGCCAAGTACAGCAAACATATGTGACTGAAGAGGATGTACACCATGACTGTTTACAACATGACAAAGATACTGAAACGCTGGTTTAAAAAATCACGTTTGTGCAGTCGACGCTTTAGTCCTGCATCAGATAACATACGAAACATAGCAAGCAAATTTGCAATGTGTTCTTCAGGTGTACGATCTGCTAAAACAATATCGTTCAAATAGTTTGAACAGTTTGGTACTTGAACAATCAGCTGTTCCAAATACCGTTGGAAAATGGTGAGTGCAGAAGCACTGCCGAAAGCCAAACGCCGATATTTAAACAAGCCGAAATGAGTTTTCACAATACGCACTTTTTGAGACTCTTCATCTAGTGGTATTTGAATATATGCGTCGCACAAATCAATTTTTGAAAAATAGCTACCAGTGTCTAATCTGTCCATGAGATCCTCTGGGCGTGGGAATGGACAAGTATCAGACACGGTTTATGGATTGACGGTATACTTAAAGTCAACACATGGGCAAATGCGATCTGAAGGTTTGGGAGCAAAACCAGTGGACTTTCCGACTGACTAGCTTGTATGGGCGCAATAGCTCCGCTATCTTGCAGTTCTTAAATTCAGCAGCGACTTTGTCTTGTAATGCAATAGGAACAGCTCTGGCCCGGCTAGATTTCGGCTGAGCATTTTCATAGTAATATGTGCAACAAAATTATTAGCCTCGCCTAAAATTTCAGAAAAGAATTCTGGGAAGTCTTTCAGGAAGCTAGCTACCCTGGCTTTTGCATTGAATGCAGTCACTGACAACACATTTTTCCTTAATTTTAAAGCCAAACGTATCAAACGAATCAAGGCCAAATATGTTCTCACAATCGCACAGTAAAAGTCACAGTTCGCGTTTACGAGCTATACATCACAGGCAAGGAATATCTTGTCCATCATAGGCTGTCAGGCGCGTGCTAGTTTTCGACAGTTGAGGGGAGCCTAACAGTTCGTATGTGTTATGATTCAGCAATGTGACAGAGGCACCCACGTCCAACTAAAATTTCACATTTTCCACAAATATGCAAATGAACAAAAAGTTTGTTGGACTGCAGTAGCACTGAGGAAACTGTTCATTTGCTAGTTTTGCTGATGCCTACAGCAGGTTTTGAATACACTGCATTGACTATACGAGCCTGGTGACTAAATTTTGTTGGTGGGCCTAATTCTTATGTTTTTCCCACTGCAAACGTATGGATTGTATGTGACCTTTCTCGCCACAACCGTAACACTGTACCTGTCTAGAGGCTGTCCTGACATTTGTGCTACGATTGGCACCGAGGGCATTTTCAGTTTAGAGAGCTGTTACCACGCATGGAGAACCTTTTACGTGGCGTGGTGCACGCATGCAATCACTGCCTACTGGGCCAGTCGTAAGCAAGGGACGACTCAAATTGGCAGATTGGTGGCTGCTCAGATTTATCAGCCGACAGAGTACATGAATTTTTCTGATCGCGAATTTGCACTATGTGTTGAAATGATGCATGAGACTGTTTCAAAATCTGTTCTCAAAGTTTGACATCAGTTATAGTGTACATGACTGCATCACTCAAAACCAATCTGTATTTAAAGCACCACAAGCACATTTGAATTTCCATTTCCTTGTCAAATCCTGCAAATCTCTTACCCACTCGCGGTAAGTTTGTTCTGACTGTTTCTTGCTATTAATGAATTGACATCTAGCTGCTAACGCATTCACTTGTTGGTCATAATAGACAGTAGAAGATCTACAACATGATCGTAGGAAAGTTCATTCAGCGTAGTATTAGGGAACAATTTCTGAATGATATGAAACACTACGCATCCTACCGTTGATAAAAAGTAATTTTGTGTCACAGTATGTGGTACGCTGTGAGCAAATACATGGGCATCAAACTGTTACAACCACTCAAACCACTCCCCATCTTTTTCATTAAACTGGTGAAATGGCGGTATAGCACTTGGAGCTACCATCGTTGCTTGTGGTGCTGTCCTGGTATGTTGGTTCGCCAGGAGCTGCTGTACCTTGTTTAGCAGTGAGGCAATTTGCTTGGTCTAAAACTGAAACATCTGTGTTAGCTGCATTGCATCTACCGCTTGCTGCTGACGTGCCAGAGCAGAGGGTGGGAGAGGTGGGTTGGTCATTTTGGAATATGCAAATCCAAGAAACAGACAATGCAAGCAAGAAAAATAAGCGCACAAGCAAAGAAAATTTCCATAACGCCCACCTGAAAACACCGATTAGAAAAAATACTATAACAGATATTGTTAAAGCAAGTAAACAGACAAAAATGGCTCTGAGCACTATGGGACTTAACATCTATGGTCATAAGTCCCCTAGAATGTAGAACTACGTAAACCTAACTAACCTAAGGACATCACACACATCCATGCCCGAGGCAGGATTCGAACCTGCGACCGTAGCAGTCGCGCGGTTCCGGACTGAGCGCCTAGAACCGCTAGACCACCTCGGCCGGCAGTAAACAGACACCTGCAACGAAAAAGACAAAGTGGAATTAAGGCACTAGCAAAGCACAAAATAATAATCGTCGCCAAATGTTGAATACTGCCTAATCGTCAAATACAGGGTTTCTAGGAAACCTGCTTTCTCGGATCACTAGACAACAATTCAAACAAATCGTATTAATGAGCTTTCATTACAAAAAGATAAATGACAGTACTTTACTTTGCGAATTACATAGATGGATGTGTCGGAAGCAAAAGGCTACAGTCAAAATAAGAAATCTCTTCAGTATATACAATTCCTAAGCAGCTGCTATACCTGTGCCTAACCTTCATGCTGTTGCAGAAATGGGCCACGAACATTCGGCGCGGGGCTTATGCCTTCTTTACATAGAGGCCGTTGCTGTCGCGTTGTGGTCCTGGAGAGGGGTCGGACAGTCTGCAACTGACTGAGGCCTTCTTCACAGCCCTCTATGCTCTCTTCTTTCTGACTGGCGTGCTGGCATTTGACTTTACACCATAGCAATTATATTACCTTATTTCTATCATTCTACTTTTATCATTTTGAATTTTACATTGCCGTTTGTTGTCGTTATGCCACTATAAAGCAAATAAGTCTGACCTTGTTAATTTGATGTCTCAGTATTTATATGTCTTAGGATTTGTTTATAATGTGATAAAATTACTGTTTTTAGCTCTGTTCAGTCATTGGTCTTCAGTATTAGTTTTTAGCAAAATATTGTAGAAATTGTTATCTGCGGTACACACAACAGAATGCAACGGTTGCTGATTAACTTTTCAGTATATTAATCCTGAACTTCTTTTCAATATTTCGATGAAATTTCAGCCGAAATGCATGGGTCACAAGACGCAACGAAACAAGCCGTAATTAATAATTGAAAAAAATTGTTATTATTTTGCCAAACTTAGGAGGTACCTCCGCCAAAAGTTGTATGGTGTCCTTTCAGTGAAACAGCTTACCTGTCGATAAGCCAGTAGAGTTTTCGCTTCTGGAAACAATAATGAATAACATACCACTACCAAGGAGACTGGTGGCAAGAAGTAATACCACTCGACGATGAAACATATTCACCCCACATTGTTGTGGTTCTTTCTGCTCGCACAAGTGGAGTATATGTGACGATTGCTAGCTCTAAAAAATCAAACTCCCATCACAGACACAGTGGTCAGACTAAATGGGAAGGTAGTCGAAAGTTTAGAGAGTCAGATGTAGCATTGCTGCCCCCTTGGAAGGGGTATAATTTAATTAACATCATGTGCTGTGGCGCTAGACACAGACAAGGCAGGCGTTTATCAGCCCGGCGCGTAGATGGCGATCATATCCGGAAATTTTATGTTTGTGTTGCTATATTTTGAGCAATTACTTAGGTGAAACATCTGTTTGCACTGTGATATACCTTTGTGTACACAGTTTTTAATGTAATCGTTTTATATGTTTTGGACGAGAAGAAATACTACTTTTCCGCCATATAATCACCTAATTAAAGGTGGAAATATATCCATAGATGGTGAAAGTAATCCTCTACCACATTATAAACCTTCAAGAAGTGAGCACTCTGATGAAACATGATTAAAGTTCTCTTGCAGGTCATCCCCTTGAATGATACTACAACCAAACATGAAAACATCAAGAAAGTGTACACACGGATATCGACGGACTGCCACTTACAGATGTGTTAAGTAGCTGAACGGGTCCGGTCCGGTTGGAAATTTTCTCCGCTCGTGGACTGGGTGTTCTGGGTGTTGTGTTGTCGTCATCATCATTGCATGCTCTTCACCGGCACTCAAGTCGTCCAGCGTCGCGTTGACTGCAAGAAGACTTGCATTTGGCAGCCGAACTTCCCCAGATGGGGCCTGCCGGCCACCAATTCCATACGCCCATTTCCATTTGCCACTTACAGATGTTTTAAGTAGCTGACACCCTAGGCAAATAAAAAAAAAGAAGGTATATTACAACCATTCTTTTTTCTCTGACCGGAAGAAAATGGGAAAACTTATTTAATGATAATGTTTTCACTGCACTGAAAAGGAGTGCTGTCGTGGGCGAGATGTGGGATCACCTTTTCGTGCCAGAAACGAAACAGAGGTGCAGATCTGGGAACTATGCATCAAAGAAACCGGAGCCGTGGTTTAATGGATGGGAAAGGGATTCTTCTTATTGATTACTTTCCAAATGATAAAACACTTATCACACCCTTTCAAGATTCATGCAGTTCTTGAATAAGCTCGACTTAAAGAAATAATTCTATAAAACTTATATCGAAATACTATAAGCTTCCTTTAACTTTCAATTAAGTTTCGTTGTCAGTAAATTTCATTATATTTTTGGTGCACGTTTCGGCACCTCGCTTGTATTTTTCACTGACAGAGTAAAAACTTCCGTATTTCGACTTGTCAGTTTTCTTGCTGGGGTGTGATATGGTGGTTCCTCTGGGTATATTCTGTGCCAACTGAAAAAAATATTTGAGGAGAGGGTTAGATCACAAAGAAAAAGATACATCAACATAAGCCTCCTCCTCCTTCCTGCCAACGCCCCCCTCCCCCCCCCCTCCCCCTCTCACAAATATGCTTCATCGAAGGGAAAACCGTAACAAACGTTGTGACAAGCATCCTACTCATAGGATTTGTCACTCTACGACTTACGTTCAATCACTCCATGTAAACACTTGTATGGCTTAATAATTTAGAAAACAGTGGATTAATTTCGGAAGTTGCAGGTAGGTTTTCCTAGATTCTAAAATTACGTTTCGGAGATGGAAGCTATTCACAACAAAACTTAGCTTAAACGTGGAGCCACACAATAAGAAATGTGAATTTTTAGTTTAAAATACATTTCCTTACAGCGCCTGGCTGAGAAAGTTTCTCCCTGTTTTCGTCAGACTGTTAAAACATGAGGTTACCATGTGCGCAGTTGTATCAAGAGCGGGCCTTTTCTAGGCGTTAGAGTACGTCCAGCGTCGAGTCGGGCTCTGTTGCGTCAGACAGTCAGCGGCGCAGTGAGTATTGAGTTAGGGAATGGAAGCGGCCGCGTTAGGCCGAGGTTAAGTGCCGGTGCACCTCCCTCAGTGGAGCCGCTACTATTCTCTGGCTGACGCAAAAGACAAGCCTCGTACGGACGCCCGTGACCTTGAGTCGGGGTGCTAGCCCACGCTGTGGAAGTCTTATCGAGCAAAACAACGCCTCCCAACATTGCCACTACGCTATTGGCGGAGGCGCACGTTGCTCAACGTTGCTCTGGCTTTTCCTCCTACAGTATATCATTCTCGTAATGTATCATGGTACAACAGTACTGGTGAGGACATTTTTCGCGTTGGTGAAGAACAAGAACAATTGATTCATTCCCCCCTGCATGAGGTCCTTGAAGGGGAAATCAGAAGTCAATTCACTACACGTTGTCTCTGGAAACTCTTTGTGTCGGTTTTGAATGAATTTCATCGTGTACTAAGACATACAACATTTGCAGTACAGACAGAGAGTGCTTTATTATATTCATGAACTCGACTAGATTCAATGCTGTTGATGATGTTTGATTTGTGGGTCGCTCAACTGCCCCGTTATAAGCGCCTGTACAAATTCCCGACCTTTGCTTAGTCCAATCTTGCCACTTTCATGAATGATGATGAGGACAACACAGACACCCATCAATCTCGAGGAAGGTGAAAATCCCTGACAATCGAACCCGGGATCAGATTCGAGACAACAGTCTGTTTTCCATTCACCTCATAGAAAAAAGGTAATAATAAACTTTGTGTTGACCCCTGAGATGTTGATGGCTTCTGAGACTGATATGTTGCTCATATTCGTAGGTGATGCGTGATATTGACTTGGACATTCAGTTGATTTACTAACGGTTCACACACACATAACTTGATACTCTGGTAATTTTCTCCGTGACATTTATTGTTCAGTTAGAGAACATTTGCTCAACAGACGATTGAACCATTAAAGAAAGACAAAACGTAAATGAACTGGGATAAATTTAGAGGGTGTGACTTCCCATGTATAGAATACACTGAGATGATAAAAGTCATAGGATACCTCCTAATATCCTTCCAATACCGTGTCGGACCCCTTTTGCCCTGCGTAGTCCAGTAACTCGACGTGGCATGGACTCAACAAGTTTGTTACTAATTTGTTGGCGTGTTGTAGAACGTACGTCCTCCTATCCTGTTACCTGACCGAGGGGCATAGGTGTGTGTTGGTGGGAGAGAGAAATTGTCTTAGCGGTGTACTGCACCAGAAGCCGTTTCACGAACCCACAAGCTCGGCTTGTCGTTAACTACAGTGGCAACTCGGCCTCCACAGCAGTAGCGACTAGGCCTTTAACAAAACTGGCGAAGAGGGTATACAAAACTGGCGACGAGGGTTTACAAAATTTGGTTGCTGAGTAATTGTTTACTGCGTGTTAATGCTTTGTGCGTATGTAATTTTTCTTGGGAAGGGAGGAGGTGTCTTTACTGCTTTTTACGGTGTTCGTATATTTTACTGTGTTGCTTGGTCTACAGTATTTCTGTTTGAGGTAATTCTGGGAATGTCAAATGGTTTGTAATGTATTTCCAAACCCCGATGTGCACTTTGTATCTTGTGTCAAATCTCCTGCCAGCCATGGAAATGCAGAGCTCTTCAAAGTACCTGCACCTGGTAGATACCAGATTGTTTGCCGAGGATGGGAGAAGATTAGTGTAACGCCAGATCGACACTGAGGTCATTAGGATGGATCACAAGCTTGAATTTGGGAGGGATGGAGAAGGAAAGCAGCTGTGCTCTTTCAAAGTAACCCTCTGTCCCATTCTCATTTAGCCCATTACACCCTGCAAATAAAAGTTTATATCTTTATCACACAAATTAACAACCCATTATTTCACCAAACAACATGTAACATGAAATAGCAGATACTACCATCCCGCCGGCAGCTGTGACCGAGGGGTTCTAGGCGCTTCAGTCCGAAACGGCGCTGCTGCAACGGTCGCAGGTTCGAATTCTGCTTCGGGCATGGATGTGTGTGATGTCCTTAGGTCATATAGGTTTAAGTAGTTCTAAGTCTAGGGGACTGATGACGTCCAATGTTACGTCCCATAGTGCTTAGAGCCATTTGAACCAATTTTTGAACTAGCATCCCACTAGTTGTGTCATCACGCCAACTCTACATGTACTGCTTAACATCTCATCAAGCTCTTTTGAAGGTCCTCATGGCCTGCTGAAAAATCTTACAATCTCTTAAACTCTAGGAAATAAATTTATTAGAACTACATACAATACAGTGTCACACATACGACCATTTTCATTCAGTTCACCTGCCTATGCGTGATTGGTCATCCTGCACTACTGGACAGTCGAGGCGAGAGGGTAGGTGACGCCCCGTCTGAAGTAGATGAAGACTGTGCACAACACCTTCGTATCATGACGCTTACATCGGACCATGTCTTGCTGCCCGTACATATACTGCTGCATGTGCATCTGTTTCCCCGAAATACGCCCTTTGCCACGTTTCTGTGAGCTAGTTCAAGGAGTGGTTTAGGTTTCAACGTTTTATTGAGGATGATGAAATTCTACATTGAAAGTACCCCCTGCAGCTTGTCCAACCAGTACAACTGTGATTGGCAATCCCTATAACAGGACCTGGTAGGTGGTTTGTTAGTCCCCATGTTACACACGCTGTTCCGTTAGACACATTTCCAGTAATTTCACCCGTGCGAGTCTGCCTTGCCCGTATGTTTGCTATCATCAACACAGTGCCATGTGTGAGGCTCCAGTACAGCTGCTAGCATCCCACTAGATGTGTCATTCCCCCAACTCTCCATATACTGCTTAACATCTCATGACACTCTCTTCAAGGTCCTCATGGCCTGATAAACAAATTTATAACGTCTGAAGCTCAAGGAAATACATTTCTTACAACTACACAACTGCATGTATGACACTGTAATCACTTTCATTCCTGAAACCTACAATTATGGATAAAGGGATATAAGGCGAAATGTTAGGACCCATGTACTATCATGTGCCACTTCCTCTTACTATCTTACTGACATAAATACCTCTGAAACAGGTAAGCCCTTGGCAGTCACAACTTCAGTTAATTACAAGACGGTTTGAGTGAGCTATCAGATCTCAATAACAGGGAAATAAAACAGGTAGGCCTTAACTAATAATAGTTTCAGCTAACCCAAATTATTAAATAGCTCTTAATTAAATTAAAAGGGAACTGGCAGGCCTTCAGTAATAACAGTTTCAGTTGAGTAAAATTACCAAATACGAAACGGGCAGGATTTCTTTAATAACATCTTCAGTGAAGTAAAATTACGAAATGAAAGATAGGAAGGCCTTCAATAATAAAAGCTGCAGTTACGTAATACTACCAAACAGAAAACAGGTAGGCTGTCGTGAATAGCTGCTTCAGTTAAGTAACCTAGAGTTTGAATTTCCTCCTCAGCAGGGGTGCACCACAAGTCTTTTAGGCAAGGAGCACAAAACTACACCAAATAGGAATGCCAAGAAAGGTTAAAAGAAAGGGACCGACCTTCCAAGGGCCTTTTCGTTGGGTACAGACCGGGAAAAGAAATATTGATACAGTAAGATTAATTAACCGCAATGATCGCAAGAGACTCATATGCGTCAGTAAGAAAATAGCAGTTAAGACCTCAAAATCCAAAACTTAACTCAAGTTCACGAATCGAAGCTGAGGCTGGCCCAGAATTCAGCACAGCGAAACTGAGTTGAAACCTGTCATCGGTGAGTCACGCCCCAGAGCTAGTTGGCCAGGCTAAGCGCGAAGACGGCACTCGAAAGCACCCACAGATTCAAATCGGCCCACAAATGTGCACAGCAACCACTCGGCCAAAACGCTTGCGCAAGTGGTGGCCTTACTCGGCGGGAGAATCTCTCACACCGTCCTCCTCGCTCCGTTACCGCTCCCCAACTCAGCACGCGACAATACGCCCCGTCCCCACCAAAAACCTCGAGCAAAGATCTTAGTTACCTAAAAACAGAGGGATATCACACGACAGATCGAGCTAGTGGCACCAGGAATTCGAAAGGCGACGCCAGCAACCCCGACACGGCTCAATTCCACTCACCATATCTTCTGCATTATTGATCATCCTGTCTACCAGGATCGGCACTAATAAACAGTCGAGGCGAGGTGGTGGTGACTTCCCGTCTAATGTTCATCAAGGCTACGCAGAACAGCCCTGTATCATGATGCTTAGATCACACCCATGTGATGTTATTCCTACTGATGCTGCCGCATGTGCTGCAGCATATGTTACTCCGAAATACACCTTTTGTTACGTTTCTATGAGTTACGTCACGGAGTGGATTAGGTCTGGGTTCAACGTTTTATCGAGGAAAATGACATTTTGCACCCTGCAGTTTGTCCAACCAGTACCACTGTGGCTGGTTATCCCTGTAACAGTGACTGGTGGTTGGATTGCTAGTCCCGCTACATTCTGTTCCATTAACTAAGAACCCATTACACATATTTCCAGTCATTTCACCCCTGCGATTTTACTCCACTTGTAGGAATTTGCTATCACAACTACAGTGTCTTGCTTAAGTTGGTTTCAGTGCAGCCCCGCTTGTTGGAAGTAAGGAGGATGTTCGACGTACAACCCTTTCAGCCTAAGGACAGCTGAACCTCACATGTGTCAGCTCCAGTCTGAACTTCTTGGGTCGGGCACATCCTAATCGCTTCCCTATAAAGTGCTCGAGTTGTTTTGCTGTCATTACTGCATGCCTATCCCCTCATCTGAGGTTCACAGTACTTCCTATTTTCGTACCTCCACGAATTTTCCTAGGGCTACCGCCTTAACGAGTAAGGGTGAATTTTGAAACACTTAAATCACATGTGATCGTTAGCTAACATGAAGCGGACCAGTACATACAGCTGTGCCTAGTCTGTCCTAAGATTTATCGACACTACACGGCAGTGTAGTGGTAAATTCTGCTTACTAAGTTCCGCGATGGACCCCAAGTCATGTGGCAGCTCCCCCTCTCCCTTCCAAGACCCCTTCGAGTACTGTTTCTGTTATAGTAATGCTCAACTCAAATGCTGCGTACTGCATTGTGAATGGCTACCCGCGAGCTCGTCATTACTAATTTACTAGTGACTGCAACAGCTTCGTGACTGTTATCCACACGTCCAACACATCACTTGGGTCTGCATATCTCATCGACTCCGATTCACGGCCTCAACCGATGTCTTTGCATACTCCATTATCTAATTTGTGAGTTACAGTAACGTGTGCATATTACTCGGCACCTCGTGTTTCCAGTTCCTTTGCTGTATAGTGTGCCACTCCACTATTGCCTAACTGCCTTTTGCTATTTCCTTCAACCTTTGTATGATCATTCGAAGTCCTGAACACAGTTTTCAGTATTTCCCCCCTATCATCTAAACAACCCCTTTGCGTTGTCCCAAATTAAGCGATACCATATATATCCCCTGCTGCATTTACTCCCGCAAATGGTTGTACGACTTCAATTTGTCGTTTCCCCCAAAACTTCTCTTGAATACAGTTTTGGTCTTTGATTTTCCTCCTATTCAATAAAACACATATTCCAATCTCATTACCTTTATCCTCATCCCAGATGTCTTAAATGGTCCAACATGAGCTAGTATTCTTCTCTATTATCCCATTGACTTACTGTTGGTTAACGAAATCCTTTATAACTGGCTGTAAATGCCGATATTTAGGATATGGTTTCTGATACAGTGGTGCTAAATTCGCCGCTGGCAATCGGTGTTACATTACGGGCGTCGCTGGAAAAGTACCCTGAGGATAAAACAAGTCCTCCAGTAGTAACCTCACTACATCTATCCATGTTGTCGTCTCTAGATGTCTCGCCCTTTTATATATTACACAGTTTTAGTGGATGCCTGTAGCTAACCATGATTCACATTCGATGTATTCCAATCGGCCTCCTCTGGAATGTCGAAAATGGCTACCAACAGCACCTTTATTAACCCCATTTTATCAGCGCCCAAACTCCAGATTCGCGGGTGCTAGTTTCCCACCATCCCTGTCCTGTACGTATACAATGCTTCTCTTAACAAAACAGAACGATGATTCCAATACATCGTTCTCCTCTAAAGGCTATGTTATACACATCAACAGGCAACTCCAGTTCTGCACCACCCAAAGCAACTTTCTGGTGCCCTATAGCACAGTATCATGTGACACAAGGCTAATTTTTTAAGTTTAATTGATTTATCCCACAAGATAGACGAACTTTGTGACAGCACTTCACTGGCGACAGCTTCTCCTAGCTGGTCTGTTATCGAAGTAAGATCCACCACAAGTCGATGAATATCAATTTTTCCATGATGTTCTCACAAGAATTCTAACACCAGAATCATACAGTAATCTTCACTTGCCTGAGGCACTATTTCCACACTCTGTTCAAACTCATAAGTCCAATCGCTTCCGACTCACCAGGTCCCTACTTGTAACTGGCACATGTGCTCCTGTCCCCAAGAAAACGTATGTTCCCTGCCTCTTGCAGTCCCCATATTACAGCACATTCTGCCTCTGCATACATATCCGCTGCATCCGATTTTAATGAGAATTCTGCTCGTTTGACTTGAGGTTCCCCAGTGTGTTTAACGATTGTTCTGTCTTTATGTATTACTTCTCGTTTTGCTGTTATCGATCTTTATTTTCCCCTTGTGGTTGCCGACACTGTCTTTGGTCATGCACCTTTCGACCACACCACAGCATTTCACATTAGAGGAGAACACCTCGCGCTTATTTCGTACCCACCTTGTCATATCAATCTCTTTAAATCCTGTTGCCAACATATAGCAGGATACAGCTCTTTTAAGACACCTGTGTGTACCTTTGCCAACAAATTGACGACAGGGCCTTCCACGAAGACCTCAAGTGCCCTATGCTCGTTTTTATCGAGTTATTCGATTCGACAATCACCCCTATCTCATACTTTTGAACATCAGTTTTATGTATGCCATCTGCCAAACTTTTCACTGACTCACGGTGCCTTTTTGAGACTCCACTCAAATGTTCAGCAAAAAACCTCACACTACTTTGTTTCATATGCCACTGCAGGAGGCGCGGCTTCAAATTTCTTAAACGTGTGTGCATTTCCTTACTGTTCCACCTTTCATCTAACGAAATATTTGCCTGTCCTACTAACCGTAACATCGTCTGTTGTAGCAACTGTATATCCGACCAACCTCGTACATCTTCCGATGATTTCATGGGCTCCAAGAAAGACACCACACCTTCAGTTGACCTACCAGAAAAGAGAGTGATGAAACTGGCGGCAGTTGTATCTGTCTGTAACTTGGGCTGCTGGACTGATGGTAGCTGCTCACCTGTAATTGCTATTTGTCCTAGTGGTTCTGTTTTATTCACTGTGAACTGCGCTACCCTATCTACTAACAACTACAATGCCTCTCGCTAGAAAACACCCTGTGGAAACTTTGTATCCTGTACACAAGGAAGTGCAACACAATATTAATTAACAAGCCACACACTCATAATTATAGGCAACTTATGTTTATGACTTATCATTAATGAACGTTGATCCAGTACACTACGTAGCTGTATGGCCTTAACAGTGACATGTAAAACATTACACTGACGCTGATTCTGCACATGCTGCACTATGCCCGAGCATGTACCGTTGTGAGCTTCTTACTGATTGCAAAATGGTGTGCCCTTCGTTTACTACGAAACTGTGGCACATCAACTGGTTCCAATGGTCTGACTAATGTAACTTTCAAGTTACCAAGTATATTTTCCTCACTAGAGTAGAATCAAACGATTTGTTCACTCACTACACTGTATGATGACGCTGCAGGCCACGGTTGTGACGTCGTGCTGTGCGGAAGTAAGTTCTTGTGGCAGCAACTGAGTTAACGAGCCATTTCTGCACAGAACGGGGTCATGGTCAGAAGCTGGCTGATAGCAGCTCAGTAAGACTAAAAGGTCAGCCACTTTGTTTCAACAAATGCAGTTATACTATTACAACATAGTGTGGTAGCTACGCCCCTCTCAGCAAGTGGCACGAGAGACGCATGCTGCGCGGTTATGGCTGGCATCCAGACAGTAGGCCACGACGTATGTGCTCTGCAGTCTTAACACTTACTGGACAGCCACGGCTGCTTGAGTGTGGCGTCACCGTGTGTAAGACAGCCGGTACAGTGGCAGCAGAGAACAATAGCTTCCCGGTGAGAAATCCCTTCTCCGTGAGTGACTGTACAGGGCGCCAGCATAGAAGGGAGAGCGACGGCACCACCCCAGGGTAGGCATCGGACTGCTGCTGCAGTGAGTCTCTAAGTGGCTCACTGGTGAAAGGGCCGTGGCAATAGTGTTAGATAATGGAGCACCAGTGTCGCCTGATCGGGTTCGTGGTGGCTGCTTGCTGACCCCATGCTGTGGTGGTGCCTGGTGCTGCTCCGTCGTTCTAGAAGGTTTGCAGGACTTTGACTCTGCTAAAATGTGACGGTTAATTATATGGTATAGCAGCTCACTTGTTGAGCCCATGTTCCTGCAGCCCATTGGTGGAAAAATCGCTTGACCCATCCCGTAAGAAACCCGCCTTAGCGCTGCACTAGCAAGCGTAAACGGCCCTGTTATCGTAGACGACATGCTCACACTCTATGCTCGCCGGCTGCTTACGGCTTATGCAAATGGTGCAATGGTAAGCTTCCAAAGTAGCGCCCAAAAATAGTGGCGGCGCTACAGTATGGAGCTAGAAGTGAACAATTTTCAGCCTGTAGTGGTCTTTGTGTCGAGTAAGCCGTATGCATACCGTGGAAAGCTGAACATCGCTCAGTGATACTAATTTTGGGTACAAAATCACTTTGTTGTAGGTGCCATATGAGTACAGTGATAGAAAGGACAGTTACGTCTGCTCTAACAAGGTGGTGACTGTTTTGTGATGTGAGGCGAGAAGAATATTACAGCAGATGAATATGCGTATTACTAAACTGATCCAAATAACTTACGTCACGTACACTTAAAAGAAGAAAAATAGCACCTAATGGTGAATCAAGAGAAATCACACCAAATACGAGGTATTTGGTTATATGAAACAAACGTGTACAGAAACAGAAAAAATATTTATTGTACAAAAATCTACAACTGTTAAACTACTTGTTTGTAGGCACTTGACACAGAGTGGCACAAGTTTTTTTATGCGTTCTTCATAGAAGGTTGCCGCCTTTGTACTCAACCATGTGGTAACATGTCCTTTCATCTCGTTATCATCGCTGAAGTGTTGACCGCGAAGGACAGATTTTAGGTGTTAGAAGAGATAAAAGTCGCTACGAGGGAGGTCCGGGCTGTACGGAGGATGATCAAACGCGTCACAGTGAAATTCTAGTAAGAGTTGTTTTGTCACATTCATCATGTGAGGTCGGGAATTATCGTGGAAGAAAACATCACTTTTTACAGAAATCCTCGGCGCTTGTTCTGTATTGAGCGACGCAATTTCTTAATGGTCTTCCAGTAACCATGTCCATAGATTGTTTGGCCTCGTGGTAAGAAATCAATCAGCAAAATGCCGTTTCTGTCCCAAAAAACGGCGGCCATGACTTTTCGTGGTGTCAAGATTTGGTTAGGCTTAACCTTCGATGGGGATGAAGTGTGCCCCCATTCCATTGATTGCCGTTTGGTGTCAGGGGTGTCGTACAATACCCAAGTCTCATCTTCTGTGACCATCCGAGAAAGAAAACCATCGCCTTCTTCATCGTAGCGTGTAAAAAACTGAAGTGCACTGCCCATCCGTTGTTTTTTGTGTTGTTCAATAAGAATTTTGGATACCCAACGTGAACAAACTTTTCGAAATTTCAGTTTTTCAGTAACAATCTTATGAATTAGTGATCGTGAGATTTGCGGAAGTTCTATTGTAAGGGAACTAAGTATAAACTTACGGTTGTGCTTAATCTTTGCATCAACTGTGATTCATCGTGCACTTGATCACGTCCTTCATTGAACTGTCTGACCCATCTTCTAACCATTGAATCACTCACAGCATTTTGTCCGTAAACCTCGCAGATTTACCGATGAATTTCCTTTGGTTTAACTTTCTTTGCATTTAGGGAACGGATCACATATCTGATTTCACACGCGGAGGCATTTTCAATTACTTCTGGCATTATAAAGAAGCACTACAAATCAGACGTCGGCAGCAGAGATCTGAAAATGGCGTACATGTCTTCTCCTTAAGTCAGAATAACTGCCGCGCATGTTCGGAACTGCGATCGTAGCGCTTGCCGCGGATGGAAATAGAAACGGAGCTTACTTTGTGGATGACCTTCGTATCCAGAATGAGTAAATGATAATATATCGAGTTACGGTTTTTGCCAAGTACTTCGATGCGAGATGCCTTTAATAGGTTCCACAACGAAACATTGTCTCGAAATTTGGTAGAAAATCCGAAGAAATTCTGGTCGTATGTAAAGTACACAAGCGGCAAGACGCAGTCAATACCTTCGCTGCGCAGTGCCGATGGTACTGTTATCGACGACTGTGCCGCTAAAGCGGAGTTATTGAACGCAGTTTTCCGAAATTCCTTCACCAGGGAAGACGAATGGAATATTCCAGAATTTGAAACACGAACATCCGCTAGCATGAGTTTCTTAGAAGTAGATACCTTAGGGGTTGCGAAGCAACTCAAATCGCTTGACACGGGCAAGTCTTCAGGTCCAGATTGTATCCCGATTAGGTTCCTTTCAGATTACGCTGATACTATAGCTCCCTACTTAGCACTCATATACAACCGCTCGCTCACCGATAGATCTGTACCTACAGATTGGAAAATTGCGCAGGTCGCAGCAGTGTTCAAGAAGGGTAGTAGGAGTAATCCATTTAACTACAGACCTATATCATTGACGTCGGTTTGCAGTAGTGTTTTGGAGCATATACTGTATTCAAACATTATGAACCACCTCGAAGGGAACGATCTATTGACACGTAATCAGCATGGCTTCAGAAAACATCGCTCTTGTGCAACGCAGCTAGCTCTTTATTCGCACGAAGTAATGGCCGCTATCGACAGGGGATCTCAAGTTGATCCGTATTTCTAGATTTCCGGAAAGCTTTTGACACCGTTCCTCACAAGCGACTTCTAATCAAGTTGCGGAGCTATGGGGTATCGTCTCAGTTGTGCGACTGGATTCGTGATTTCCTGTCAGGAAGGTCGCAGTTCGTAGTAATAGACGGCAAATCATCGAGTAAAACTGAAGTGATATCAGGTGTTCCCCAGGGAAGCGTCCTGGGACCTCTACTGTTCCTGATCTATATAAATGACCTGGGTGACAGTCTGAGCAGTTCTCTTAGACTGTTCGCAGATGATGCTGTAATTTACCGTCTAGTAAGGTCATCCGAAGACCAGTATCAGCTGCAAAGCGATTTAGAAAAGATTGCTGCATGGTGTGTCAGGTGGCAGTTGACGCTAAATAACGAAAAGTGTGAGATGATCCACATGAGTTCCAAAAGAACTCCGTTGGAATTCGATTACTCGATAAATAGTACAATTCTCAAGGCTGTCAATTCAACTATGTACCTGGGTGTTAAAATTACGAACAACTTCAGTTGGAAGGACCACATAGATGATATTGTCGGGAAGGCGAGCCAAAGGTTGCGTTTCATTGGCAGGACACTTAGCAGATGCAACAAGTCCACTAAAGAGACAGCTTACACTACACTCGTTCGTCCTCTGTTAGAATATTGCTGCGCGGTGTGGGATCCTTACCAGGTGGGATTGACGGAGGACATCGAAAGGGTGCAAAAAAGGGCAGCTCGTTTTGTATTATCGCGTTATAGGGGAGAGAGTGTGGCAGATATGATACACGAGTTGGGATGGAAGTCATTACAGCATAGACGTTTTTTGTCGCGGCGAGACCTTTTTACGAAATTTCAGTCACCAACTTTCTCTTCCGAATGTGAAAATATTTTGTTGAGCCCAACCTACATAGGTAGGAATGATCATCAAAATAAAATAAGAGAAATCAGAGCTCGAACAGAAAGGTTTAGGTGTTCGTTTTTCCCGCTCGCTGTTCGGGAGTGGAATAGTAGAGAGATAGTATGATTGTGGTTCGATGAACCCTCTGCCAAGCACTTAAATGTGAATTGCAGAGTAGTGATGTAGATGTAGATGTATATAAAGTACAATATAACGAATTTCCTGACGTTGGCGACTAATATTTATCATTTATAGTCATCGAATGATGACACTGGCTTTTTTTCAAATGGAACAACATAATTTTTTGTGACAAATTTGAAAGAAGCTTCTAAGGGAACTTCAGTGATAGTATAACATGCAAGGGACTTGATCAAATGGTATTAATAACAGTGTCAGGTAAAGAGATTCCACAAAACTCTGCCCCGTTATACCAAATGTAAACAAGCCCGCAATTTGGGTACGGTTCGTGTGTTTATTATTACGACTGCCATAACAAGTACTCATAATTGACTTTGAGCATTGCTACAAGCTATATTCTGGAGAAACATACTGTAAGTTTAATTTTACAGGGAATTAACGGTGGCACCGGCCATCGTTGAAAGGCATTTCATGCCGTCAGGAGTGGTCGAAGTTTCGTAATAGGAATCTTGTTTTAATTTTCGACATAGATAATAAGAGTAGTAAAGAAATATAAAGTTCGGTGAGTGTGCATATCATTTTCCGTTTACTGAACGACCGTTCCAATCTCTTCCAAATGTTCCCTTACAAAGGTCTGTTATAACAAGTGCGAATAGGGACTGAGATCCATCATGCTGGTATCATACTAACAGCCTTAGGCCAAGTGGTATATCTTCCTTTATTGTGGCAGCAGTATACCTTAGCAACTCGAGATACTTGAGTGTATTTACATTCTCATCAACAAAACACGGATATTGAAAAACACAGACCAAACGTTGATAGACCAAGAACGCGTCTTTGGGTTAGCGTGGATTTTCAACTGACGATTAGTGCATATTGCGAAGATTGGCTTACCCATGCTTTCTAAAAGATGTTTCTCCCTTAAAGAAAAATTTGCATGAATATGTTGCATCACTTTGCACTATTCGCAGATAACGTTCAGAGAACTGTAACCAATTTTGTAAGTCATTGTGCGAAGCTATAGATGCATCGAAATGTGAAGAGAATGAAATGTATTGTTCGCAGAACACACTTTTGGTTGACCTTTCTCCTACTTCCGAGATTTCTCTCAGTGACTTTTGCATTGTGTGCTACTGCTGCTACAATGTTACTTTTCTGTCCTTCGTCAGATAGCGTTCTTTTTTCTTGGCGTATTTTATTCTCCACACTTCCAGTTTCTGGAACTTTTCTTACAATGTTTGGCAAGTCAGATTGCGAGTGCTTGACAGGATCTGGATACTCTTCAGCATGCAACCGCACCACTGCTGTAATAGTCTGGCGACTTTCGCCATAAGCGATGTTCATTTCTTCGACTGTCATATACTTTCAGAATGTCTTAATCACTTTACGGGAAAGTTTTTGATTGCCCCAATAGCAAGGCACATACTTATGGGCTTGAGGGGCACAGAAAACACAACAACGGCACCTGAGTTAAGCGTTTGCTTACATTTGGTATAATGGGGCTGATGTTTGTAGAACCCCTTCCCCTGATGGCGGGACAGTCGTTTGCGGAGCTGTTATTTTGATACCATTGGATAGCGTCCTGGCCATGTTATGGCTTTTAAGTGCTCTTAGTGGATTCTTCCAAATGTCACAGAGACAAATATATAGCTTCATTAGAAAAAGAAGTCGGCGTCGTAATTCGGCGACTATAGACATCAAAATTACTTACGGAAGTTGCCCCACCCCGTATAGACACTAAAATATTAAGACTGTACTAATGCATAGACACTGCGATATCAGTCCCACCAGAGTGTGTACATTCGAGTGTGCATACGATGTACTTTGTGTATTTGTTACAGTGCCGATGTGTTTACCAGTAGTGCTGCACAGTAAGAGTCTGAGTATGCATTTTCAAAGTGATCACTTCTAAATTTTCTGTGTAGACTGGCGTAAATTTTAAAGGCCTTGAACTATGCTAGCCGGCTGCTGTGACAGAGCGGTTCTAGGCGCTTCAGTCCGGAACCGCGCTGCTGCTAAGGTCGCAGGTTCGAATCCTGCCTCGAGCATGGATGTGTGTGATATCCTTACGTTAGTTAGGTTTAAGTAGTTCTAAGTCTAAGGGACTGATGGCCTCAGATGTTAAGTCCCATAGTGCTTAGAGTCATTTGAATCATGCAGTAAGATGAGAGTTCTGGCCGGCCGCGGTGGTCTAGCGGTTCTAGGCGCTCAGTCCGGAACCGCGTGACTGCTACGGTCGCAGGTTCGAATCCTGCCTCGGGCATGGATGTGTGTGATGTCCTTAGGTTAGTTAGATTTAAGTAGTTCTAAGTCCTAGAGGACTGATGACCACAGATGTTAAGTCCCATATTGCTCAGGGCCATTTGAACCATTTTTGACAGTTTTGCTTAAAATCGGTGAAATAGTAAATATCTGTTTGACAGAACTTATCTCATATTCTCAAAGCACGTACCTTAATTTACAAAGATCTTTCAAACAGGTATTGTTTGAGTGTACACACCTTCAGTTTATCGTTTGTAGTTGTTTCATTGTTTGTAGAATATCATGCAAGTTTCAATATTGCACGTATCATTAGTTGAATGATAATAGATTGTTGTTTGTTTTTGTTGTCTCGAAACCTACAGTCTTCCAGTTGTGAGCGAAATAATTTTTGTTTCCTTTTACTCAGTTAGGGGAAGGCAAATCTCGTGGTTTGTTTGACTGTTGCCATTGCTGACAGCAGAAAAGTTATAACTTGCCTTACAGAGTCCAGGTACTGTAATTATTTTCTTAGTCGCTTATTCTCAGCTTCGTAAATAAATATAATGAGTTCCTAGTCTGCTAAGTTCATGCAGAAAGATAATTTCGAAGCTTACATAATGTTAGATTTATCACCGAAAATAGTGATTCTGCTCTATGTAACTTAATACACAGTAACATATCTCCAATTCTGTCTGTTTTTTTTTTACTAGATTTCAATGTTAATGGTTAAAAACTATATTAAGATTCTGAAAAGCTAAATTTTAGTCTAATTCTTTCATCGCAATTAAAAAACTTTCAGGTGGATTGACTAACAGTAAGTATTAGCTTCTGTCTTAGCTGTTTCTACTGCACTGTCACGAACTTTACTGAAGGGAAGAAGAATAAGTAGGTAATGACTGTAGTTTACTGTGTCTTCGAATACTGATTGCTTTTAAAGTTAATCGAGGACATGATTTAAGCATACTGGAACTGTTTCAGCAGGATAGAAGTTTAGTGATTGCTATTTCTTCATTTTAGTAGCAAACAGATTTCACTAAATCAACCTTGTAAGGATACATTTTAATTACACTCCACTAATCAGTCACTTAAATGTGCAGTACTATCTAGTTCGGTAGTCTGGAGCAGTTATTGTCATTTCAGTTGAAAATAGTTAAAGAACAGTTAGAAAGAAAGGTGGTTAGACAGGTCGCTAAGTGACTGAATATATTAGATTAAGAGAGGTCGCTGCAACTAGTTCTCTGTGACAATAATAGTTTGTAGAACTCAGAATGTCTTAAAGGATCGTTACAGAGCGAGAGAGAGCAGGGCCGTTAGAAGGCGTCTGAACGCCTGTGCAGGCATGGTAGCCCATTCTTCCTCAAAATCCGAGAGCAGAGGAGGTAGCAAAGTTTTCGCTGATGTTCGAGCGAAGCCCCCGACTAACTCATCTCAAAGATTTTCCATTTGATTAAGGTTGGAGCTCTGGACAGACCAGTCCATTTAAGGAATGTCACTTTCCATAAACTATAGCATTACAAATGCTGTTTTATGACAGAGTGCGTCGTCGTGCTGATACAGTCATCATCTCCGAATTGTTCTTCTATCTGTCGCAGCGCAGGGTTAACGTTTTCTTGAGCGCAATAAGGGAACAACACCTGAATAACGAAAAACCACTTCTGTACATCACTGTTGGCAACACGCACGGTTGTCCTGTCATGAAGTCTGAACCAATTAAATTGCATACAAAGCCATTAAGACTCAATTCACGTGATAAAATGCAGCATGATACAGAGAAATTCCTTTGAGTGTGGGTAAACAATAAGCGACCAACATCTTATGTGTGGCAGAACATTTAGTAGACGAATTAGATCAAACATGATATTTGTGTGAAGGAGCGTTGCAATCATAAGCATGATAAGCATGTGCTTCCCATCAGTCTGGATAATTTCGGTACTGAAGAAACGACTATGGAAAAATGGTTCTTAGTTGCCAATTTGGACATTCAGGATGACAACGATTTAGGCAAGTCAGATGTCGACCTTAGCTATAAGCAAATCGCCATTACAGCTACATTATATACAGAAGTTGAAGTGTTGAAAGGAAAAGGAAGGATAGCCACGAGAAGCTAATAGTAGAGTTTGTTCGACCCTCGAGGGCCATTGTCAGTGACACACATAAAACAGTCTAGGATTATGACTCGAGACAAATCACATGTGTACCGGACGCCACATAGAATATTGCAAGACATGCAGCCATTAGTGGAAAATTTTACTAATTAGCAATTCAACGATGGCATAATAAAAGTTACTAGTGCCTGGGAAGCACCAGTCGTCATATCCAGAAGGACATGAGACGGTACTATGATGTATAAGTCCTGTTGTAATTGCTACTCTTAAAACCTTTTTAATCCAACAACCAAGTTCACGCTCTGGCACTCTTAATGTTCCTCTTAGCTCTTGTACATATTTAGTATTGCCTGTCACTTCTTATAGCTAATGCCTATTTTTCTCAGAATTTCGAACATCGTGCACCATTTAACATTGTTGAACACTTTTTCCAGGTCGTATCTTGATTTTTCTTCAGTTTTTCTTCCATTATCAACAGTAACCTCAAAATTGCCTGTCCGGTGACTTTACCTTTCTGAACCCAAATTGATCTTCATTTAACAGATCTCCATTTTTCTATTCCCTTCTTCTGTACATTATTCTCGTCAGCAACCTGAATGCATGAGCTGCTAAACTGACTGTCCGACAATTTTCACATTTGTTGGTTCTTGCAGTTTTCGAAATTTTGTGGACGAAGCTTTTTTCCCGAAAATCAGATGATGTACTGCTAGACACATACACTCTACACACCAACGTTTTGTTGCCACTTCCCCCAATGATATTAAAATTTCTGATGGAATGGTTACCTACCACATCTGTCGTACTTGATATTATATCTTCTAAAGCTCTTTTAAATTCGGATTCTAACAGTGGGTCCTCTATCTGTTCTCTAAATACTCTTGTTTCTCCTTCTATCACATCATCAGCTAAGTCTTCTCCCTCACAGAGGTCTTCACTGTACTCTTTTCACCCACATGCTCTCTTCTCTGCATTTAACGGTGGTATTTCCATTGTACTCTTAGTGGTACCACCTTTGCTTTTAATTTCACAGAAAGTTGTTTTGACTTTTCTATATGTGGAGCCAGTCTTTCAACAATCATTTCCTTTTCCACATTTTTCTCATACCCATTTCACAGTAGCTTCCCTTCACTGATCATTTATTGCATTCCTAAGTGACGTGAATTCCTGTGTTACTGAACTGCCTTCAACATTTTTGTATTTACTTCTTTCGTCGATCACCACGAATTCTCTTCTGTTACCCAAGTTTTCTTTGAATTTGACTTCCATATACCTATACTTTTCACTTCAATTTTCTGATTGCCCGTTTTAGAGATTTCCATTCCTCTTCAACTGAACCGTCTACTGCGCTCTTCATTGTCACGGTATCGATTGTCTCAGATAAGCTCAAGTGTATCGCTTCATTCCTTAGTATTTCCGTAACTCACTGCTTTGCGTATTGATTCTTCCTGACTAATCTCTTAAACTTGAACCACTTTTTATCTCTACTAAACTGTGATCTGAGTCTGTATTTGCTCCTGGGAATTCCTTACAATCCAATATCTGATTTGGAATCTCCCTCCGATCATGATTTAACATAACTGAAATCTTGCCACATCTCGCAGCCTTTCCCAAATATACCTCCTCGTCTTGTGTTTCTTCAACTGAGCATTCGCTACTACTAGTTGAAATTTATGGCAACACTCAATTAGTCTTTCTACTCTGTAATTCCTGCTGCCAAGCGAATATTCTTCTTTACCCCTTTCTTCTAGTTCTTTCCCTACAACTGTATTCCAATCCCCCGTGACAGATTTCTGAACCACACTATATGTGGATGGAGCCTTGACGTTTTCCTTTTCAGATTTTCTAACTTCGCTACCATGTTCAAAATTCTGACATTCCACTCTCAGATTTGTAGAACGTTATCCTTCCGTTAGTATTTCAGTCATTATCTTATGGACATCTTCCTCTTGACAGTCCCCTCCCAGAGATCTGAATGGGTGACTAGCCTGGAATCTTTTGATAAAGGAGATATCATCAAATGGTTCAAATGGCTCTGAGCACTATGGGACTTAATATCTGTGGTCATCAGTCCCCTAGAACTTAGAACTACTTAAACCCAACTAACCTAAGGACATCACACATATTCATGCCCAAGGCAGGATTTGAACCTGCAACCGTAGCAGTCACGCGGTTCCGGACTGAAGCGACTAGAACCGCTCGGCCACTCCGGCCGGCACATATCATCATTACACGTCTTAAATTACAGGCCACGTGTGATGTGAATACACAGTATCTGTCTCAATGCAATAGTTTCCACTGCCTTCTGTATCGTCACATCGTTCATCACTGTTGGTACTTTCGCCTTTGGGGACAGTTTCTCACCCCAGAGGCAAGAGAGTGGAATGAGCCTTTTTCCGATTTGGCAAGGTCATTGGCTGAATTTTTTTGTCCGATGTCTTCGGCCGCCACTGCTGGTTACTTATATTCAAAATTTAAGCAGTGGTAGGGTTCTAGCCCGGCACCGAGGAAGTTTAGATTGACAATCAAAGGCGCTACCTGTAGACCACTGACATAGAAATGTTTAGTTTGGTACAGGATGTCACATGCTTCAGACATTATCTATATTGAAAAAAATTCAAAGTATTAAAAAACAAGCATTAAAACGATTTAGGTTTAAAGGATCGATCGAATAGGCTTACCTGGTTGGTATTGAAACTAAATCAACTCAGCATTGAAATAATCCACAAACTGGGTAAGAAATATGGTGTTAACAGATGGACTGAGAAGGAAGACTGGCGGCATATGGATGATTCGTCATAAGCTGGGGAATGGTGAGAGGTGTAAACCACTCATGCAGACTACAAGCTATTCAAAATTCAGCCACAGTTCGCCATTCATAGTGGATTGTTATATACATCAATCAGGGTGGGCTATGCTTTGTAGTGAGTGGTTGCTGCACTGTGAGGGGGAGTGTTAAAAGAAGCACATGACCATCTATTATCTGAACACAGATAATGCAGGACAGCGGATCACAGAGTAGCTGAGTGTTATTGGTGATAGAAACAGTATGTGAGAAATTGTATAGTTCGTGTATAACATGCAAACTAAACTCATAAAGCGAGTGTCACTTCAGAGGGTACCAAAGGCAACCAAACCATTCGAGATGATTGGAACGCACATCTTATATCCGTTTAGCCAGAGAAAGTGGGAAACCACGCCTTGTCAATATTGTAGATAATTTTTTGCGATATTTTGCAGTGATCGCCATTCCAAGTCAGTAATCGAGCATACTAGTGCGTACAGCGGTAAGAAACTGGTTGTTGAAGGTTGACGTCCCTGGGACACTGATCACAAATGAAGGGACGAACTTCAACTCAGATCTAATGAGACAGCTGTCCCACCTGTTATCTACCTGTAAGCTAAGAACTGGTCAGTTTAACTCATAGGATACCAGAAGGACTAACGGCATTGACCCCATAATCATTACGATGCTGAGCTTTTATATTGTGACAGTTGTCTGCTCGTTTACAATCTGCTGCTAGTTGTACAGTCAGAGGTAAGTGCATACCATGCCATCTACTGAGAACTGATGGAATGCACAGGCCACATATAAGAGCGGTGTCCACATTGGGCGTCGTGCGTGTTAGTGTAGCTTGTGGAGCGTACCGCACACTGGAGACAGCAGTCATCAGTTATTAAAAGAGGCAGTCCTGTGCACGCTACTGTGAGACTTGAGGGTGGCAACTGAAACTTCGTGCAGCAGTAACCAATGTTCCTACTTGAGATGATGAGTCGCCAGTACATGGAGAGAAGGACGATTGATTTATTTCATTTTACTAAATTCGGATCAGGAGGAAGATATTTTGCGGGCCTGTACTTATTGTGGCTGTTTTTTAAAAGGAATGTGGGACTTACAGCATGCTCTGTGGCTATAGAATACAAGGTACTGAAGTGTTACTGTACTCTGCTCTCTTTAACAGAGATCAGTGCCTTGAACTCAGTTCTTTACAGAAATGTTGGCTGCAGTTGCTAGAAATTTAAGTTTCACCAACTGCAACATGGTCGCATATACAAACAGTTATCCAATACTGTCAAATGTTTTTTTTATTATTCCAGTCTTTGATCACAATATGAATTCTTTAGACGAGGCCTTGACTACATTGCGAGCTGTATGAGCAGTTGTGTGGCATTATGATGCGTCGATGCACTGTTTATTTAAGAAACAGTTTTTTTTTTCAAGTACCTCTTTGGAGTAAATTTGAGGACAGCGATTTTCTATTGTTACTTGTAAGCTATCATAGTAAGTAAGATTCAACTAATCAGCTCTTACTCGTTTAAATATTAACGCATGCAGCAGATATCAGCTGTGTACTCTAGAGGACGCCTTCTATGAGACTTAATAGGAATAACAAATTTATATTACTGCTATATGGTATTAGTATTGGTTCATTTTCAAACTGTCATGTAAATGCTTTAACTATGGTATGGATGGATTACTAATGGAGCTACAATAGGGAAACGCAGTGTTATTGAAGGATTGATCAACGTCTCTGGCAGTACACATACATGGCAATGCTCAGAATTTCTTGATATTTTTTTATGTGTTGGCCACAGTGGAGAAGTAAGACCATGTCTGGCACTTTTTTAATTGTTTGATGTTCTACAAGAATCTGAGCTTTTAAATATGTTGATATTGTACTTAACAAGATATTGTAGAGAACTGTTGATTATTGTGCTAAATAGACACCCACTTGTTAAACTGTCATTATGTTTAATTGAACTTTTGTTTTGGTAACAGTTTCTTCATTGTCCGTTGATTTTGAGAGAGATCCTTCAGGTTTCTCTCATGTTTACTAATTTCCTTGTCACTACTTTTTTCTGGGTCGGTAGCTTCTTGAAAGGAAGTGTGTCTCCCTTTTCTTTATTGCGATGCTGGTACCTATGCACCTGAATTATTCCCATACCTTTGCTCAGTCATTTAATCTGTTGTGCATGACAGAAGTGAGTGAATGTGAGTTTTCATAAGAGTAGCTTGTAGCTGTTTATCGGTGCAGTTTTATCAGTAAGCTGTAGTAATCAGAAGGGCAGTGAGCTTGGTGAGTACGGACATGTCAGAGGACAGCCCACAGAGGGAGGCATTTGGACTATATTGTATGTGAATAAGAATCACTTTTATTTCAGTTCTTTTCATAATCTGGGGTAATCACGCGACTTATCGTAGTAGTTAAGAAATGAAGTGGGTAAAATGAAGTAACTGTTTAACATATTTTAATTTTTTTTAGCAGTAAATTTCGCGGCTACGCCACAGTTGAGCAGTCATATCTTGGGAACTACACGGTACAGAAGGCTGTGAATTGCTTTGTTTTGTGCCTACTGCTATGTCTCAGAAGTTGGCATTACGAATAAGCAAATCAGTCCTTTGTTTCTGATACTAGTTTTCGTTGGAAGTAGTGTGATTATTCCCTATTTTTGTAGTAAGCTAAATTCTATTGTTTTTTTTACATAAATAAATAAAATGACTAAGCGTAAAAGTAACTTCAAGTTGACACTGGAGAAGAGACAGACTATGACCCAGGGCAATTCTAGTGCATAAAAGACGCAGAAATGTAAATCTGTATAAGAATTTGTAATAAAAAAGTTTTAAACTTCAATATGTCTGAACAACATTTTTTTGCAATAAATGACCCGTTTTCTAAAAAGTACTGATGGTAGAGACATGAATGTTTCACAGTATGCCAAGTGTGGGATTGAACGCATATGGAACTACAATAATTAAAATATCCAGAGTTGTTTTGTTTTTATGTTCATTTGTTTACAAAATTCCGTAAAAAAATTGAGTGTTTGAAAAAACAGATAATATGCCTCACAATAAATACAATTTTATTAATAATTCTAGTTCAGTGTATCTAGAAAGGTGCATTCAATAATTATGGAAAATTGTAAGTAGGTATCTTAAAAAGTTTACAAAATAATGGGTCACAAAATTCGATAATTTAACATTGGCGGCATAGAACATACAATGTCGCCTTAATCAAGATTATCTTCAGTTTAATGCTGTTTGTGTATTTTAATACAAATATGCCGAGAAAACTGCAGCCTGTATGTAAATTAGCCCAATCGATGAAGCCGTTTCTACCTAGTCAGTTTTTGATATTTTGTCCACCCTGAGGGGAATCAGTATTAGCGGGGCTTAACTGATAAGAAAACGTGGTTGACTGAGTCGTTTTCATACAACATGGCCATACTGTAAGTCGATACCCTCTAAGATTTTCTGTTCCAGCATCAAAACAAGAAATGTACGTGACCTGATCTGTCTGAGAGAGGAGGAACTAGTCCGTGAGTTAGTGGCTTGGGAGGACGCATAGGAAACATCGTTGAATTAATACAACAATTAATTGATGTTCTCGATAAAACCACTGCGAGTCCATCATTGGATCTGGGGAATGTAAGTTCGGCTGTTGTGCCACTGCAGAATTTCAGCCTTAGAGAAAGGTTTTTATAGGAACAGCTCCTTCCTATAGTGAAGGTGGGATGATACAAACACGTTTGGAACATTGCCAAAATCGTCTGGGTGATATAGGTGTGGTGGCAATCAGTGATAAATTTAAATCTAAAGTGGCAGACCTTGGGAATCATACTTTGGGGGTTAGTCGTTAGTTTTATGGAGCCAATAAAGAAGTTGGGGATGCTGGAGAGTGTGAGCATTGGCAGGATACACGTACTCAGGAAATTTTCAAAACACCCCAACACACTACAGGACATGTTGCTGGAACAAGCAAACTGGGTAGGTATGACAGTTCCGCAAGCGAGTGTTACGTTTCATGATAGAATTGCAGAATAGAGATGAAATAATGGGTATTCTCAATCATCATTTGTTATGCGTAATGGTGATTAATATAAACAGCGTTTTATTCTAGTTACTTCAAAAGGAAATTAATGTGGGTTCTAATTTTACTGATTTTCATAATAATTTGGTGGAGCAGCTAATTCCACCAATAGCACTGCCTGCATTAATTTACAAAATTTATGGTAGGGAAATAAGTAGTAACAAACTGGTAGTTCATTGTGAGTACAGGGTAAATCCGAGTGAGATGGCTTTGTGTTCAAGAAACACTAGTAGTACAACACAATGAAAGTGGGTTAAGATTAGACGATCAACAGTACATTAATTTGGAGGAGTTACCAACGACTTTGACAAGTGTATTGTGAAGTGTGCCCCAGGAAAGTATGATCGTACCGTTGCTGTTTTATATGTACATGATTGAACTGGTGGGCAGGGTAGGCAGCAATCTACTGTTATTTGCTGATGATGCTGTGGTGTATGGTAAGGTATCGAAGCTGAGTGACTGTATGAGAATACAAGAGACTTAGACAAAATTTGTAGTTCGTGTGATGAATGGTAGCTAGCTCCAAATACCTAAAAATGTACGTTCATGTTGATAAGCAGGAAATACAAACTTGTATGTCCAGATATAGAATTACTCGTGTCCTGCTTGACACAGTCACATTGTTTGAGTATCCGGGCGTAGCGTTGCAAGGCGATTTGAAATGTAACGAGTATTTGAGGATTGTGGCAGTGAGGGCGAATGATAGATTACGGTTTATTGAGAGAATTCTGGGAAAGTGTGGCTCATCTGTAAAGGATACCGCAAAAAGGGCGCTAATGCTACCTATTCTTGAATCTGCTCGGGTGTTTAGGTTCGAAGTTATTCAGAGGTAGGTAGCTAGATTTCTTACCGATGCGTTCTAAGAACATGCATATGTTATTGATGTGCTTCAGGAACTCAAATGGGAATTCTTGGAAAGAAGGTGACGTCTTTTCGAGAAACACTATTGAGAAAATTTAAAGAACCGGCATTTGAAGCTGGCTACACGACGATTCTACGTCTGCCAACGTACATTTCGCATTAAGGATCAAGACGATGACGCACGAGAAATTAGAGTTTTACAGAGGCATGTAGATAGTCATTTTTCCTCGCTCTGTTTGTGAGTGGAACAGGAAAGAAATGACTATTAGTGGCACAGGGTACCCACCGCCACCCAGAAAATGGTGGCTTCCGCAGTATATAGGTCAATGTGGATATTGAATTTGTGTAACATATTCAAGTCTCGACTTATATTGATAATAGAAGGAATGGGATTAGTCGAAGGACACCTTTAACAAATCACATTGACGCTTCTAATGAAATGAAGATAGCAGCCTATAGCTTTAATTGTGGCACTCACGATCGTATTAATAGGAATTGTGACATAGGATTGAGCACCAGAAGCAGTTATGACTAGCTGAAGAAGAAGAAATTGATGAAATAAACGCCAACAAGGATAACAGAATTTGTGGCTTGCATCATGAGGATCAACAAGGTTTGCCTCATGCTTGTTGTCATGCGAATAACAACCTAGTTTGGGCCCTCTTATATCCTGGATGTATCCTGAGTGCATTAGGTCAGGATTGGTTTAATGATAATGAGGGTACCTGTAAATGGGACCCGTTAAACTTGGAGGAAAGGAGTTATTCAGCCCCTAACATTACACGCATAGGAGTTAGGGGGAATCGTTTGTATGAAGGTTAGCATTAATCGTCGTCTGTGGAAAACTTAAATCTGCGTAACATTTAATTTGTCCTTTTATTTTGGGGTCAGATATTACAACAAAAATTGGTTTAATAATTAAATGGACTCATACCTTTTTTTAAAATTTCATCAGGAGCCTAAATTGACCCACTGTTTCAGCATGGGAAAATATAGTGCAGGAATGGGACGTAGTGATAGCCTGGAAGAGACCTTGGATCCTGAGTATAGCGGAAAGATAGGAACCTTTGTCAGTAGTTTCTAGATGCGCTAACTAACAAAATGGCGTTCAGTGTATATTAGATGGACGTCAGCGACAACATACCTCTGCGCAATCCTCCTTGCTGCCTATCACCCCTTTGCCTGAAGGAGGTTAGATTAGATTAGATTAGTACTTGTTCCATAGATCATGAATACGACACTTTGTAATGATGTGGAACGTGTCGGGTTAATAAAAGGTGTCTGTACAAGATATGACATCACACAAAATATTACTTAACACTTAATTTGGTGGGGGGGGGGGGATTACCCACTTACAATAACCAAAAATTCATCTAATGAGTGGAAGGAGTTGCCGTTCAGGAATTCTTTTAATTTCCTTTTAAATGCTATATGGCTGCCTGTCGAACTTTTGATGCTGTTAGGTAAGTAACCAAAGACTTTTGCGGCATCATAATTTACCCCTTTCTGAGCCAAAGTCAGATTTAAACTTGAGTAGTGAAGATCATCCTTTCTCCTAATGTTGTAGCTATGTACACTGCTATCACTTTTTAATTCGTTCCGATTATTAATAACAAATTTTATAGCTACCGTGATGATCCCCAGCTCTTTAAATAATTGTCTGCAGGATGATCATGGATGAGCTCCAGCAATTATTCTGAATACACGTTTCTGTGCAATGAACACTCTTTTACTCAGTGATGTGTTAACCCAGAATATGATGCCATACGAAAGCAGAGAATGAAAATAGGAGTCGTAAGCTAATTTACTGAGATGTACACTCCTGGAAATTGAAATAAGAACACCGTGAATTCATTGTCCCAGGAAGGGGAAACTTTATTGACACATTCCTGGGGTCAGATACATCACATGATCACACTGACAGAACCACAGGTACATAGATACAGGCAACAGAGCATGCACAATGTCGGCACTAGTACAGTGTATATCCACCTTTCGCAGCAATGCAGGCTGCTATTCTCCAATGGAGACGATCGTAGAGATGCTGGATGTAGTCCTGTGGAACGGCTTGCCATGCCATTCCCACCTGGCGCCTCAGTTGGACCAGCGTTCGTGCTGGACGTGCAGACCGCGTAAGACGACGCTTCATCCAGTCCCAAACATGCTCAGTGTGGGACAGATCCGGAGATCTTGCTGGCCAGGGTAGTTGACTTACACCTTCTAGAGCACGTTGGGTGGCACGGGATACATGCGGACGTGCATTGTCCTGTTGGAACAGCAAGTTCCCTTGCCGGTCTAGGAATGGTAGAACGATGGGTTCGATGATGGTTTGGATGTACCGTGCACTATTCAGTGTCCCCTCGACGATCACCAGAGGTGTACGGCCAGTGTAGGAGATCGCTCCCCACACCATGATGCCGGGTATTGGCCCTGTGTGCCTCGGTCGTATGCAGTCCTGATTGTGGCGCTCACCTGCACGGCGCCAAACACGCATACGACCATCACTGGCACCAAGGCAGAAGCGACTCTCATTGCTGAAGACGACACGTCTCCATTCGTCCCTCCATTCACGCCTGTCGCGACACCACTGGAGGCGGGCTGCACGATGTTGGGGCGTGAGCGGAAGACGGCCTAACGGTGTGCGGTACCATAGCCCAGCTTCATGGAGACGGTTGCGAATGGTCCTCGCCGATACCCCAGGAGCAACAGTGTCCCTAATTTGCTGGGAAATGGCGGTGCGGTCCCCTACGGCACTGCATAGGATCCTACGGTCTTGGCATGCATCCGTGCGTCGCTGCGGTCTGGTCCCAGGTCGACGGGCACGTGCACCTTCCGCCGACCACTGGCGACAACATCGATGTACTGTGGAGACCTCACACCCCACGTGTTGAGCAATTCGGCGGTACATCCACCCGGCCTCCCGCATGCCCACTATACGCCCTCGCTCAAAGTCCGTCAACTGCACATACGGTTCACGTCCACGCTGTCGCGGCATGCTACAAGTGTTAAAGACTGCGATGGAGCTCCGTATGCCACGGCAAACTGGCTGACACTGACGGCGGCGGTGCACAAATGCTGCGCAGCTAACGCCATTCGACGGCCAACACCGCGGTTCCTGGTGTGTCCGCTGTGCCCTGCGTGTGACCATTGCTTGTACAGCCCTCTCGCAGTGTCCGGAGCAAGTATGGTGGGTCTGACACACCGGTGTCAATGTGTTCTTTTTTCCATTTCCAGGAGTGTATATCCCCAAAATTTGCAATGACCCTAATAGCATAAGTAGCTGAACTCAAACGTTTCAGCAGATCGCCAGTGTGTTTTTTTCCAGTTCAACCCCTCATCAATGCATATATCTAAAAATTTTGAATATTCTACCTTAGCTACCGCTTTCTGATAGAAGTATATATTTATTAATGGTGTCATTCCATTTACTGTGTGGAACTGTATATACCATATTTCGTCAATGTTCAATGAGAGCCCATTTGCAGAGAACCACTTAATGACTTTCTGAAAAACATCGTTTACAGTTTCATCAGTTAATTTTTGTCTGTTGGGTGTGATAGCTATACTTGTATCATCGGCAAAAAGTACCAGCTTTGCGTCTTTGTAAATATAGAATGGCAAGTCTTTAATACGTATTAAGAACAGCAGAGGACCCAAGACCGAACCTTGCGACACCCCATTCTTGATTGTTCCCAAGTTTGAGAAATTACCAGTTTTTTGCATATTATGTGACCAACTTATTTCAACTTTCTGCACTCTTCCAGTTAGGTATGATTTAAACCATTTGAGCGCTGTCCCATTCATACCACAGTACTTGAGCTTATCTAGAAGTATTCCATGATTTACACAATCAAAAGCCTCTGCGAGATCACAAAAAATCCCAACAAGTGACTTCTGGTAACTCAGAGCAGTTAATATTTCTTTAGTGAAAGTATACATAGCATTTTCCGTTGAAAAACCTTTCGGGAAACCAAACTGACATTTTGTTAAAACTTTATTTTTACAAAGGTGTGAAGCTACTGTACAATACATTACTTTTTCAAGAATTTTGGGTAAGGCAGTCAGAAGAGAGATTGGGTGGTAGTTGTTGACATCAGACGTATCCCCTTCTTTATGCAGAGGTTTAACAATGGGATACTTCAGTCTACCTGGGAAATTTAAGTGACTGTACTGCGAAAAACTGTTCAACCAAAGAGTTATTTATAAGTCCCTGCATTGTGTCGATTTTATTATTGTTTACCCTGTAAATAAACAGAACGCTGCCACAATCCCAGTAGTCAATGGTTTTAACCACAGATAACGATGACAGAGACAGCCATTGAGAGCTACAGCGTTTTATTAGAATAAAAAGAAGGTCAGCGTTTGCCGTGATGTTGATCTTTTATTGATAGCAGAATCGATTTTCGGTCAATAGTGATCATCTTCAGTGACGTACAAATTAAACTCAGACACTGGTATCAAGTTATCAATATCCAAAACTGATACCAGTGTCTGAGTTTAATTTGTACAGCACTGAAGATGATCACTATGTGATCGAAAATCGATTCTGCTATCAATAAAACATCAACATTACGGTCAACGCTGACCTTCCTTTTAATTTAACGTATATGGTCGTTGTGCACACAGCACTCCATGGCGTCGCCAATCAGTAAGTTTTATTAGAAGTTACACGGCCTGTAAACTAAGAAGATTTGTTAAATTAAATTTTCCCTGAGACATTTAAGTATCTAATTTATCGACGATAACTTTGGTAGCTGGAGATGTGAATTAGAATTTGTGCTGTGGCTGGGACTCGAACCAGGGTATCCTTGCTTACTAGGCAGATATGCTAACCATTACACCACCGCAGCAGTATAGTCAACAGCGCTGCACGAAATCCTCAGTGAAGTACCCTCCCAAACATAAACTCCAATTCACATCTCCCCTTATATTGTCACTATTATCAGGGCTCCGACATTGTAATAGCACCCCAGCACCGAACGTAATGGGGAAGTGCTGTACTACACGTGACGTCTACTGCTAGGGTGGTATTCCAATGCCAGAGAACCCTGGTAATAGTGACAATATAAGGGGAGATGTGAATTGGAGTTTGTGTTGGGGAGGGTCCTTGACTTGAGTAGTTCGTGCAGCTGTGTTGACCATAATGCTACGGTGGTGTAATAGTCAGTATATCTGCGTAGATAAGACCTGGGTTCGAGTCCCGGCAACAGCACTTAATTCACTTCTTCAGCTTCCAACGTTGCCATTAAGAAGATTTCATTAAATACCGTTGTGAATGTGTAGCAGATGTTGTTGTACTAGGTGGAGAAACTATTCGAGTTACTTCCAGGCCAGAATTTACCCTACCTAAACGCCATCTTGGAGCCTGACCTTCTCCGTTCACTGAACGAACTAATAGGAAAGTGAGAGTGATGCACAACCACAGAACAAAAGCTCCAGCATGTGCAACAATACGGTGAGGAACGATGAAGTAATGAAAATGGGTGTCTGGAATAGTGGTATCTAGTGAGAATTTGCTGGTGCCCCATCGGGCGTCTTCCAAGATGGTGGACAAGGGAACGCTAACAAGACATGGCGGGTACCGGTGTAATAAAATAGCCGGGGCTGACCAAAACCAGTGAAGAGCAAGTCAACTGCTCGGATGACGGAAGAGACAGTTTTTATAGCATTCCAACGGTAGAAGAGGCATTTGTAAGGGGCAGGCACAGCTCAGAGTCTGGTAAAGGCAATCTGCCTAGGAAATAGTAATCCAAATTATTACTCAGCGAGCTTCGAAACTGTGAGGTGGTAGCCCCACCACCAACCTTAACCTGCGCAGCGCTCGTAACGCGTCCACGGGATTCTATACCTACAGCCTCACATCAACGATTTGCCTCGAATAATGGATTCAAAGGAATTCGCGGGATGGAAACCAGAAACACAGCTTCACATTTAGGACATAGAACGTCCGTAGTCTTAAGAAACCAGCTGCGGCAACGACTTAATATCTGAATTAAAAATATACAAGACAGACATTGTAGCTCTACAGGAAGTTAGGTGGTTTGGAGAAGGAATACAAACGGAGGATTATTGTGTCATTTTTTGTGTGGGAGACGAAAAACGTCACGAATTTGGTACTGGTTTTCCTGTTAAGAAAATGATTGTTAATTGGGATAAAGGAATTCTATTCCATTAACAAAAGAATGTCTTACATAACAAACATCAGTTGTACGATATAACATTTATAAATTTCCATGCACCAACTGAAAATTCACCTGAGGATGAGAAAGATGAGTACTATGAAGAATTAGAGAGAGTAGTCGAAAGTATTCGAACACGAAATATAAGAATTATCCTAGCGGACTTTAATGGAAAAGTAGCTAAAGAGAAAATGTTCAGCCCCACAAACGGAAAAAATAGCAAGCACTGGACCACAAACGAAAATGGACTAAAAGTCATCAACTTTGCACTGTCAAAGATTATGAGAATTTCCTCGACAATGTTCCCTCACAAAGAAATACACAAAGGTACATGGTGCACTCTAGGTTGCAAAACAGTAAATCAGATTGAGCATGTTACTCGTATGACAGATCAACGTTGCATTTCATTTATAAGAGATGACATTTATAAGAGATGACGTACAGAGGAACAGAAATTGGCTCAGATCACTTCCTAATGGTAGGAAAGATGAAAATCAAGATGATTTGTAATCAAGAACAAAAAGCAACACAAAAACCTAATTTAGACATCGAACGACTGAAGGAACTGTCTGTTGAAGAAACCTGTACGATTGAAATAAATAACCGATTCACAGCATTGCAAGCAGCTGATGAGAAAAATAGCGTCGACAAGGTCTGGTAAAGAATAAAGACTGCAGTAACAGATGCAGCAGAAAAAACACTGGGTAGGAAAAAGGAAACGAAGAAACAGAAACGGTTCAACGAAAAGCGTCAGAGAGCAGGGGAAAAGAGGAAGGAAGCCAGGATGCTGCGGATGCATAATAAAGAGAGTGAGGACAGGAGAGAGACTTTCAAGGTGGTTAGAAGAGAAACACAGAAAAGAAAATATGTAACTATAGTCCTAGAATCTATAGAAGTGGAAAGCAGGAATACAAACTCAAATAAGTTGTTTCAATATACAAAGAAAAGTAAGAGAGGTTATCAAAGTGAAAACCTGTTCATGAAAGATAAAAATCAAAATATGTTAACATAGCTGTAAGATATCCCAGAAAGATGGAAAGAGTATTTCTCAGAAATTTTAAATTGCACTGATCCGCACATAACCTTCAATTACGCAATTTCTGAGAGTGACAGCATTGATAATGACGAATGTATAATCACAGAACAGGATGTGATCCACACCATTCAAAAGCTGAAGAACCACAAGGCAACTGGCGAGGACCAGATAACATCAGAGATGTTAAAAGAGGGCGGAAGCAAACTACACAATGAAATTTATAACCGTATCACAATGATCTGGAAAACTGAAACACTGCCTGAAGAGTGGAAAACTGCAATAGTTTTTCCCCTACATAAGAAAGGACACAGAATGGAATGTGGAAATTACAGAGGAATACGTTTGCTGAACCTAACATACAAAATCGTGTCAATGATCATTTTGGAAAAACTTAAATCTTACGCAGGAAACATTATTCATGATTATCAGAGTCGATTTCGAACAAACCGTTCGACAAGGAAACGCTCTTTCATGTATCCTCTTCAACTTTGCATTAGAGAAAGTGGTTCGGGAGAGTAACTTACACCTATGCAATGGTCTCCGATTCGAAGACAGTAAAGTAAAACTCATGGCTTATGCAGAACATATAGTGTTGCTGAGTGAAACTGAAGAAGAACTGAAAGACATGTACAGATCTCTCAGGCACAGTGTCAGCAAAATGGGGCTTTTGATTAACCAAGAGAAAACAGAATTTATGGAAATAGATTGAGTCATTAAGCCCAAATCCTTGCTTTGAAATTGAGCAACATTTTAAATTCAGAAAAGTTCTTGACGTTAAATACCTTGGATCACGTTTCAACAGTAAAAATATCATAACAATGGATGTAAACAAAAATGTCTGTACTCACTAAGCCACCAACTCAGAAGTAAAGCTTTGTCAGTCACCACAAAGTTGAAGATATACAACGCTATCATCTGCCCCATAGTACTGTACGGTTCAGAAGGCTGGACGCTTACAATGAATGAAAGGGAAAAACTGAATGTTTTCGAAAGAAAAGTAATGAGAAAAATCTGGGGACCTGTGTTGAAGAATGGTGTATGGAGAATTCGAAAGAACAACGAAATTTATCAGCCAATGAAGCAAATCACTGTCATACAGAAATTAAAAAGTAGGAGACTGCAATGGGCTGGACATGTAGCTAGAATGGAAAACAACAGAATCACCAAGAAAGCATTTGAATGAACTCTCCAGACAACAAGACCATTGGCCCGACCTCGTTCAAGGTGGAGAGATGACATAGAGAAGGACATCGCAGCATTAGGGATTTACGCAGGGTGGAGAGGGACTGTGATAGACAGAAAGCGATGGAAGCAGATCGTTGATGGAGCGAATAGTTTGTAGGGCCTGTGAGATCTGAGAAGAGAGAGAGAGAGATGAATACTGGTATCATTATGTTCTGACGCTAATTTGTGTAATATGTATGGGAATTATTCGAAAACAGCTCTAGTGCATCACCTCCAAGTGCATCAGTTGTCAGTAAAAATTAGAAAATGGTAATTAAAAGGAGAATTGGCTCATATTGTACATAAATGTCGAACCGTGTAAGGATTCTTTAGCTGAAATGGTGAACAGTGTTCCCATCCGTAAGGGTGATCTGCGTGAGCTATGGTCCATGATCCTTCAGCAAAGACTCTCTGATCTGCTCTGGAACGAGTCAATAACCAACATGTGCTCCGCGTACAGAAGGTTAGAATATCATTTATTGATTAAAATCTTAAACATGTCTGCGAATGTGCAATTGCATTAATTTGAAAGGATTGAAAAAATCAGCTAACCAGTTCCAAACCGAAGGTTTATTTAGCCCTTGACCTACGTTTCGATATTTTTAAAAATATGTTCTTCAGAAGTAATGGGCCTCGTTACACCACATGGTGGTAAATTACGTTATATGACAACAGACTCTGGCTCCAACTACTGTAATTTACCACCGTGTGACGTAACAAGATCCGCTCGTTCTGAAGAAGATATTTTTTAAAATATCGAGAAACATAGGTCAAGGGCTAAATAAACCTTTGGTTTGCAGCTGATTTTTTTGAATTTCTGATTACGTGTAGTAAGCGCGTACTGCCACCCTTGCGTTCGATGTGCAAAATTCGGATGCAGAGGTAGTGGCTAACATCATGCAGGGCATCAGTCAAGAGGATTTCTCCTGGCTATTGTTTTCGGAAAGGCCTACCTCGTACCAAGACAGAGTCTGGTTGCTGATGTCACTGGAATTGCTCAAGTGGGTGCTGGGGAACATGAGCATGTCATGGAGGGTGGGCGTCCTCCGGGTTACAGGACTATAGTTACTAACAGCGTCACTCACAGTAAGGACAGTGTTTCCGTTGAGGGGAGTCGTGACATTTTGCCCGCTCATAACAGCGACGAATGGAAAAGAAAACTGAGGATGTGATAGAGAACGGCCAGTTTGTCTTTAAGAAAGGTAAAGGAACCAGAGAGGCAATACTATCGTTGTGGTTGATAATGGAAAAAAACGAGACACGTTCATAGGATTTGTAGATCAGGAAAAAGCGTTTGACAATGTCAAATGGTGCAAGATGTTGGAAATCCTGAGAAAAGTAGGGGTAAACTATAGGGAAAGACAGGTAATATACAATATGTACAAGAACCAAAAGGGAACAATAAGAGTGGAAGCCCAAGAACGGGGTGTTCGGGCTAAAAAGAGTGTAAGACAAGGATGTAGCCTTTCGCCCCTATTGTCCAATCTATACATCGAAGAAGCAAGGACAGAAATAAAAGAAAGGTTCAAGAGTATAATTAAGATTCAAGACGAAAGAATGTCAATGACAAGATTCACTGAAAACATAGCTATCCTCACTGAAAGTGAAGAAAAATTAAAGGATGTGTTGAATGAAATTAACAATCTGATGAGTACATAATATAGACCGAGTGTAAATCAAATAAAGCGAAAATAATAAGCAGTAGCAGAAATGAGAACAGCGACCAACCCTCAACATTGGTGATCACGAAGTAGATGAAGTTAAGGCATTCTGCTACTTAGGAAGTAAAATAACCCATGATGAGCAGAGGACGGAGGATATCAACAGCCGGCTATCACTGGCCAGAAGGGCATTCCTGGTCGAGAGAAGTCTACTGCTATCAAACACAGGGCTTAATCTAAGGAAGAAATTTCTGAGTATACGTTTGAAGCACAGCATTATATGATATGAAATATGGACTGTAGGAAAGCCATAAAAGAAGAGAATCAAAGCATTTGAGATGTGGTGTAAGGGAAGATCATTGAAAATTAGGTGGTTTGATAAGGTAAGGAATGACGAAGTTTCCCAGAGAAACGGCGAGGAAAGGAATATAAGCTTTCGTGGTACTAGAGGTCGCTGTAGAGAGTAAAAACTACAGAGAAAGACAGAGACTGGAACACATCTAGCAAATAATTGATGACGTAGGTTGAAAGTGCTACTCTGAGATGAAGAGGTCGGTACAGGGATGAGTTCATTTCGGGAGAATCAATCCAGTCAGGAGAGTGAAGAGAAAAAAAAAATCATCCCCTGCTTATGGTTCCGAGAGTGTTAATCACGAAGTTGTGTGTAGTCCTCGTGATTCTGGTAGCTCTTATTCAGTTTTGATTGGTACCTCAGTCATCACGCTGTTTGTAAGATTCGGAAATTACAACCCGTGGTTATCGTTCGTCGTGAGGTTAGCCAGTGAAATCTGGCCACCATCGGCTCATTGCTCATTTATTGCGGGTTGAGCGATTTTTCTTATAGTTTGAAAGTCATGGTCGTTATAGGTCTGAATGTCGATTTCCTGCTCGGCTGCGATTTTGTTAGTAACGCTGGTCGTGTAGTGGATTATGGCCAAGACCTCTTCCATTTTAAGTCCGCGCCCTCCACAAGATTTACTTTCTGCCGGCATGCCATTAAATCAGGAGTCCATTCGTTGTCAGGGTGTTTCATTTGGACCATATCTCGGTTGAGGAGGTGCAGCAGGTGTTAGGGGTGCTGCAGCAATTCCTTCATGGAGTTACTGATAAATTAGGCATGACAAATAGTATCGAATATCAGCTCCAGTTAACGGGCTAAGTTTTCCTTAGGCAGTTTCCCTACTTTATGCCACTACCGAAAATGAAGGCGTTGTACCAGGAAGTAGAGAAAATGTTGGCTGAAGGTGTCATCTGACCATTCATTTCACCTTACATTTCTCCCATTTTTTAAAGAAGTCCAGTGGAAGAGATGTTAGAAACGTTGTTGATTTTCGCGTTGAATGACAAACTGATACTTGAATCAGTCTCCTTCAGCAGTTTGCACCATTGTCTCAGTTGGTTTTCGAGGAGAAGATAGTTTACCGTCCTGGACTTCAACCAAGTCTATTTTCAAATATCGACTGGTGGAAGAATCAAAAGTTGTGACGGCGTTTATTACGGACTGGAACCCTTAGGAATTTAACCACATCCCTTTCAGGTTATCCCGTTTGCTCGATTCAGTTTTAGATAACATCAAGTTCCAGTTTCCTTATAATCACCCGGATGATGGTACAACGAGACTTATTCAGAACATCTGGAGCACCTCCGCCAGGTATTGGCAAGGTAGGGGGAGACGGGGTTAACTGTGAAATTCTCAAAGGTTAAATTAGTGCTGTCAGATCATTCGCGGATTCACAATTTTCGTCGTCGTAGAACCAAGAAGAGAGCAACTCGTTTACAGGTAGAATAGATTTTTTTTCTTAAGATCGCACTTACATTCGCCGAGTTCTCGTCTCCGTCGAATTTATTGCGTAGGATGGTCAGGAATTGCGGTAGACCAAGAACAAGCTGCCGTTGACGCTCTGAAGAGCGCTCTCAGTAACGCCTAGTAATGGCCTTCCCGAACTTTGACTTACCATTTATTTTACAAACCGATGCTTCAAGTACAGAAAGGAGACCGTTGCCCTACCGCTTATGCGTCCCGCACTTTAACGACAGCAGAGGCCAAGTATTCGACCCACGAACTTGAGGACCTCGCTGCGCCATCCGGGAATAAAAAATTTGAGTTTTACCTGGAGAAACTGACAACTTGGATCTCCCCGATAGGTGGGCGCAATGCGAGGTGGGCGGTGCGCAGATCTCAATAAAGCAAACAACGGGCAGCGAAAATGTTGGTGTCGTGCTCACCTGTAGGTTTGACTCTGACAATGAGGAATTATCAATTCCACGAGTTTCCGACCAGGGGATTCACTCTTTCCTGAGGTGCCTGTGTTGTTTGATTATTCTGCTCAGCAACAAGTTGCCGACCTGGCGTTGTCACATATTAAACACCTTCTTCAGACTGCGGAGGAAGTGTCCGGGTACCAGTTTAAAAAGGGAATTTTGTGTTTAGGAACCGTTCGCGATGATCAGTGGAAAATTTGTTTTCCGCGAGGCCTCATTCCCGATGTCTTCAAATATTACCATCAGTCGCTGTTATGTGGACACTGAGCCATTTACAAAACCTTCCATAAGATCAAGTAACATGTGACCTTGCCCTCAATCTATAAAGGTGTGAGGAGGATGGATGGGCGGTACTGAGAATATAAGTAGGCATAACAAGTTTGGGCTGTAAGAACAAACAGCTGCATTCCACTCGTGTCGATCGTCTTGTGGAATCTTAGTTAATTTAGAAGAATCCGTATCAGTTCTACTAATTATTTATTCAAATCATGACCAGTTTTGAGATATTAAAATCCCATCTTAAAGTATGTGAAATTATTGTATTTGGTAACGTATAACACGAGGTCGGGCCAGTCAGTACACGGACTCCAAATAAATGCATCTTGGAGGAAACCATTCGCCGTCAGACAGCCCCACAGTATGAACGCCAACCAGTCGCGGGCAGTTTCCGCCAAGATGCAGTGAGTTGGAGCTCTTGCACTAACCGCTTGTCACGCGTTACCGAAAACAGCAATTTCATATAACCGAAGATGGGATTATAAAATCTCGAATCTGGTCGTGGTTTGAGTAAATAATTAGTACAACTTAAGCGGATCTCTATAAATTAATTATCAAGCCTTTCAGTTGGATATGTCCTACAAACCAAATCTTGTCGCATGGAATGTCTTTTCATAGATTACGTCGGCCCCCTTCTCTGGACTCAGACGGGTTACCCCTATATTTCCGTTGCGTCGTCTCGCGTTTTTTATGACTGATGCCGAGGGGGAGGGGGTTGGGGTGGGGCGGGATAATCGCGGGGCCCAACACTAAACGCCTTAGTAAAATTATCTCCTTTTTTGGTCCTCCTGTCACTCTCATCAGCAATCATGCCCCAGCCTTTGTGTCTTGGGAGTTCCGTAGATTTTCTTTTTTATGTGGGTGCACTCACGTAATTACCACCCCCTATTACCCTCAACCATCTTTCGTGAAAGCTGCAGTTAGTACTTATTACTCGGAAGCGCAGTCGAAGTGGGACCGTTTCCTCCAGAGGTTGAATTTTGCTTTTAACACAGCGAAGCACGTAACTCGTCAAGCTGTACTGGCGGCCTTAATGTTCGCCCACCCCATAAGTTCGCTACTGCTCAACTTGTGGGAACACGCAGACTAGCTTCCTGATCAAGAGACTCTCGAGGGAGGGCGAGAACGAACACTGCGAGGTCCCATCAAAGGAAAGCGGTGCGCTGCAGCAGAGGGTGGCGTTCTGCAATTTCATGGTAGGAGACATAGTCTACATTCGCAACCTTGGAGCTCGTGACGAGCGGGGCAAGGCATCGCATAAGTTTGTGTCACGTTTTGTGTCTGTGTGTCGTACCCTTGAGGTCCGAACTCCGGTCACGCTGCGAGTGAAGGACGAGGCATCCGACAGTTTGCAAAGGAGACGCGTAATTCTTGCTAAACTTGTTAATACTAAGTGATATGTTTTTTCCCTTACTGATCTCCCTCCCGGAAATTTCAGTTTCAGGGGGAGGCTGAGCCGTTTGTGACATCGATAGTTACTTAATAAGAAATGATGTTCGATGTCTTTCCCGAGCCCTTCGTCTAGGACTTGACTGCTTGTGTTCTCTATGTACGAAACCTTGTTAGCTGATCCACTTACCTTTTACATGTATACCTCTATCACTTGTGAATTTTTAAAGAGTGTTTTCACTACCATTATCTGAAATTTATTGCAGAATGTCATTGACATTTTTTATCGCTCATTCCTACAACCGAACCACATTTTCTCGTAACTCTGTGTTTTATTCCCTTTCCTGACTGCAGCAGTCCAGTTACCAATGGTCGTTAGATTCCAATCGCCCTTTAGATACTAAATTACTAGTTACACGTGCTCCTATACTTTCTCTATCTCATTATTTACTTCTTGTGGCGTCAGCATACATACCTGAACAGTTATTGTTTTCATTGGGTTACTGTCTCTGCCCTACCTCCCTTTTCATGACGAATCTTATCCCATTACACCATTTTCTGCTGCTGCTGAAATTACTCTGCATCCATCTGATCAGAAATTCATATATTATGTCCGTTTTACTTACTGAGCCCCACTAGGTCTTCACTGAGACAGTCGTTGATTATTCAATGTTTTCTTCTTAATATCACCTCCACCTTGGCAGCCCATTCCTAGAGATGCGAATGGGAACTTATTCGCAATCTTTTTCTAATGAAGAGATAATTATGACGACAATTTTTCAGTTGTAGCTACATGTCCCGAGGATATTATCATTATTATTATTATTATTCTCTTGAATGGTTTGATGTGGATGGCCGAGAATTCCTCTCCTGTGCCAACCTCTTCATCTCAGAGTAGCACTTGCAACCTACATCCTAAACTATTTGCTGGATATATTTTGATCTCTGTCTTCCTCCACCATTTTTGCCCTCTACAGCTCCCTCTAGTACCACGGAAGTCAGTCCCTCATATCTTAACAGATATTCTATCATCCTGTCCTTTCTCCTCAGTACTTTCCACATATTCCTTTCTTCTCCCATTCTACACATAACCTCCTCATTCCTCGCCTTATCAGTCCACCTTGTTTACAAACCTAGTCTGTAGCACCACATCTCAAATGCTTCGAGTCTCCTCTGTTCTGGTTTTCCCACAGTCCATGTTTCACTACCATACAGTACTATACTCCACATGTAGATTCCAAGAAGTTTCCACTTCAAATTAAGGGCTATGTTTGATACTAGTAGAAGTTTCCTGGCTAATAATGCCCTTTTTGTCATTGCTAGGCTGCTTCTAACGTTCTTCTTGCTTCGTCTGTCATTGGCTATTTTACTGACTAGGTAGCAGAATAGTCCTTAACTTCATCCACTTCATGACTATCAGTCCTGACTCTAGATTTCTCACTGTTCTCATTTCTGCTACTTCTCATTACTTTCGTCTTTCTTCGATTTACTCTCAATCCATATTCTGTACTCAGTAGATTGTTCGCTCCATCCAACAGATCATGTAATTCTTCTTCACTTTCACTCACTATAGCAATGTCATCTGCGAATCAAAAATGGTTCAAATGGCTCTGAGCGCTATGGGACTTAACATCTGAGGTCATCAGTCCCCTAGAACTTAGAACTACTTGAACCTAACTAACCTAAGGATATCACAAACATCCATGCCCGAGGCAGGATTCGAACCTGCGACCGTAGCGATTGTGTGGTTCCAGACTAAAGCGCCTACAACAGCTCGGCCACCCCGGCCGGCACCTGCCTATCGTTTCATTGATATCCTTGTATTTTAATTCCCGTCCTGAACCTTTCTTTTATTTCCGTCATTGCTTCTTCGATGTACAGACTGAACAGTAGAGGCAAAAGACTACATCTCTGTCTTACACCACTTTTAATCCGACCTCCTCGTTATTGGTCGCCCACCTTTAGTTTTCCCTCTTAGCTCCTGTACATATTGTACATTATCCGTTTTTCCCTATGGCTTACACCTATTTTTACCTTGAACCAATTTACATTGTCAAACGCTTTGCCACGGTCGACAAATACTATGAATGCGTCTTGATTATCCTATAGTCTAGCTTCCATCAACAACCGCAACGTCCGAAATGTCTCTAGGATGATTTTACCTTTTGCAAATCCAAATTAATCGTCATCTAGCATATTCTCTATTTTATCTTCCATTCTTCTGTATATTATTCTTGTCAGCAACTTGGATGCGTGAGCTGTGGAGCTAACTGTGCTATAGTCCTCGAACTTGTCAGTTCTTGCGGTCTTCTGAATTGTATGGATGATATTTTTTTGAAAAGCAGATGATATGTCGCCAGATTCATATATTCTATACACTAAAGTGAACAGTCGTTTTGTTGCCACTTCCCCCAATGACTTTATAAACTCTCATGAAATGTTATCAATCTATTCTGCCTTATTTGACCTTAAGTCCTCCAAAGCACTTTTAAATTCTGATTCTAATAATTGACCCCCTATCTCTTCTAAATCGACTACTGTTTCTTCTTCTATCACTTCAGACAAATCTTCCCCCCTCTTAGAGGATTTCGATGCATTCTTTGCACATATCCGCTCTCTCCTCTGCATTTAGCAGTAGAATTCCAATTGCACTCTTAATGTTACCATCCTTCCATTTAATCTGACCGAAGGTTGGTTTGACTTTCCTGTATGCCTAGCGTGTTATTCTGACAATCATTTCTTTTTCGATTTCTTTACATTTTTATTGAAGCCATACCGTCTTAGCTTCTCTGCACTGCCTGTTTATTTCATTCTTCTAGACTTGTATTTCTGTATTCTTGAGTTTCCCGGAACAGTTTTATACTTCCTCCTTTCTCCGATCAGCTGAAGTATTTCTTTTGTTACCCATGGTTTCTTCGCAGTTACGTTCTTTGTAACTTTGTTTTTCTTTCCTACTTCTGTGATGGCTCTTTTTAGAAACGTCTATTCCTGTTCGAATTCAATGCATACTGAGCTATTCCTGCCGTGTCTGTACCCTTCGAGAAGTTGAAGCCTGTTTCGCCATTCCTTAGTACTTCCATATTCCACTTTTTTGCATAATGATTCAAAAATGGTTCAAATGGCTCTGAGCACTATGGGACTTAACACCAATGGTTATCAGTTCCCTAGAACTTAGAACTACTTAAACCTCACTAACCTAAGGACATCACACAACACCCAGTCATCACGAGGCAGATAAAATCCCTGAACCCCCGGGAATCAAACCAAGGGACCCGTGCGCGGGAAGCGAGAACGCTACCGCACGACCACGAGCTGCGGACAGCATACTGATTCTTCCTTACTAATCAGACTACTCTTCATCACTACTGGTTTGAGTCTACATCTGCTCCTGGGTACGTCTTACGATCCAGTGTCTCATTTTGGAATCTCTGTCTGGCCAGGATGTAATCTAATTGAAATCATGCCGTCTCACCCTGTCTTTACCAAGTATACCTCCTCCTCTTGTGATTCTTGACAGAGTATTCGCTATTACCAGCTGAAATTTGTTACGGAACCCAGTTACTCTTCTTCCTCTTTCATGCCTTGGCGTAAGCCCATGTTCTTCTGTAAACTGATCTTCTACTGCTTCCCCTACAACTGCATTCCAGTCCCACATGACTATTAGATTTTCATCTCCCCTTAGGCACTGTATCAGCCATTCAATGTCCTCATATACTTTCTCTACCTCTTCATCTTTTGCTTGCGGCGCTGCCATGTAAACCTGAACTATCGTTGTATCAGTGTTGGTTTGCTGTCGATTCTGATAAGAAAAACCATATCACTGAACTGTTCACAGTAACACATTCTCTGCCCTATCTTCCTATTCATAACGAATCCTACTCTCGTTATGCCATTTTCTGCTGCTGTTGATATTCCCCTATACGCATCTGGCCAGAAATCCTTGTCTTCTTTCCATTACATTTCCAACTTATGTGTCTGTAGTGAAATGATATCCTTTGCGTTCTGCGTTCTTATAATGGTCATCATTGGTGATTCTTCCACCTTTCAGGTACAGTATCCCACACAACTGACGAGAGGGTGCCCTGAACCTCTGTCCATGGCTTCACTCTTTTCGATCAGGCCGTTGGCAGAACGAACTCCACTGTTTGTGCCAGTGTTCTTTGGCCATCACTGGTGATTCAAATTAATTCAAACTGAAAATGTTGACATTTGTGTTAGTAAAGACGTTACTCTTAGAAAAAGGTTATCACGAAATTTGGTTGTGAATTGTTTCTACGATTTGATGTCATATGTTCTACAATTTAGCTCATATTCCTTTCGTCATATGCCTATCTTTATAAACGGTTTTTATCTTTCATTTTTGAAAACAGTATATTTCCATTTGTAGTACTGACGTTCTTTCCTTTGTAAATTAGGTAGCTATAGAATCAGTTATGTTTGTTCTACGATCCTACATTTCAGAATGGTTAATGAATCTATGCGATGTCAATTCTAATAGCGCATTTCGTCCAATTTAAGGCCATTATATACCTTGCAACGAAAGACGTTGTATTGTTCCATGATTTCGCTGCATGTCACGTCTTCTCACACTCAAAGCAATCTTAAAAAGGAATAAATATGATGTCAAACTCTTAAAGGAATTCTCAAAAGTTTATTCACAGGCACAGTAATCAAACCATGAACCATGGACCTTGCCGTTGGTGGGGAGGCTTGCGTGCCTCAGCGATACAGATAGTCGTACCGTAGGTGCAACCACAACGGAGGGGTATCTGTTGAGAGGCCAGACAAACGTGTGGTTCCTGAAGAGGGGCAGCAGCCTTTTCAGTAGTTGCAGGGGCAGCAGTCTGGATGATTGACTCATCTGGCCTTGTAACAATAACAAAAACAGCCTTGCTGTGCTGGTACTGCGAACGGCTGAAAGCAAGGGGAAACTACAGCCGTAATTTTTCCCGAGGGCATGCAGCTTTACTGTATGATTAAATGATGATGGCATCCTCTTGGGTAAAATATTCCGGAGGTAAAATAGTCCCCCATTCGGATCTCCGGGCGGGGACTATTCAAGAGGATGTCGTTATCAGAAGAAAGAAAACTGGCGTTCTACGGGTCGGAGCGTGGAATGTCAGATCCCTTAATCGGGCAGGTAGGTTAGAAAATTTAAAAAGGGAAATGGATAGGTTGAAGTTAGATATAGTGGGAATTAGTGAAGTTCGGTGGCAGGAGGAACAAGACTTCTGGTCAGGTGAATACAGTGTTATAAACACAAAATCAAATAGGGGTAATGCAGGAGTAGGTTTAATAATGAATAGGAAAATAGGAATGCGGGTAAGCTACTACAAACAACATAGTGAACGCATTATTGTGGCCAAGATAGATACGAAGCCCACACCTACTACAGTAGTACAAGTTTATATGCCAACTAGCTCTGCAGATGACGAAGAAATTGAAGAAATGTATGATGAGATAAAAGAAATTATTCACATAGTGAAGGGTGACGAAAATTTAATAGTCATGGGTGACTGGAATTCGGTAGTAGGAAAAGGGAGAGAAGGAAACGTAGTAGGTGAACATGGACTAGGGCAAAGAAATGAAAGAGGAAGCCGCCTGGTAGAATTTTGCACAGAGCACAACTTAATCATAGGTAACACTTGGTTCAAGAATCATAAAAGAAGGCTGTATACATGGAAGAAGCCTGGAGATACTGACAGGTTTCAGATAGATTATATAATGGTACGACAGAGATTTAGGAACCAGGTTTTAAATTGTAAGACATTTCCAGGGGCAGATGTGGACTCTGACCACAATCTGTTGGTTATGACCTGCAGATTAAAACTGAAGAAACTGCAAAAAGGTGGGAATTTAAGGAGATGGGACCTGGATAAACTAAAAGAACCAGAGGTTGTACGGAGTTTCAGGGAGAGCATAAGGGAGCAATTGACAGGAATTGGGGAAAGAAATACAATAGAAGAAGAATGGGTAGCTTTGAGGGATGAAGTAGTGAAGGCAGCAGAGGATCAAGTAGGTAAAAAGACGAGAGCTAGTAGAAATCCTTGGGTAACAGAAGAAATATTGAATTTTAGTTGATGAAAATAGAAAATATAAAAATGCAGTAAATGAAGCAGGCAAAAAGGAATACAAACGTCTCAATAATGAGATCGACAGGAAGTGCAAAATGGCTAAGCAGGGATGGCTAGAGATCAAATGTAAGGATGTAGAAGCTTATCTCACTAGGGGTAAGATAGATACTGCCTACAGGAAAATTAAAGAGACCTTTGGAGCAAAGAGGACCACTTGTATGAATATTAAGAGCTCAGATGGAAACCCAGTTCTAAGCAAAGAAGGGAAAGCAGAAAGGTGGAAGGAGTATATAGAGGGTCTATACAAGGGCGAAGTACTTGAGGACAATATTATGGAAATGGAAGAGGATGTAGATGAAGATGAAATGGGAGATACGATACTGCGTGAAGAGTTTGACAGAGCACTGAAAGACCTGAGTCGAAACAAGGCCCCTGGAGTAGACAACATTCCATTGGAACTACTGAAGGCCTTGGGAGAGCCAGTCCTGACAAAACTCTACCATCTGGTGAGCAAGATGTATGAGACATGCGAAATACCCTCCGACTTCAAGAAAAATATAATAATTCCAATCCCAAAGGAAGCAGGTGTTGACAGATGTGAAAATTACCGAACTATCAATTTAATAAGTCACAGCTGCAAAATACTAACGCGAGTTCTTTACAGACGAATGGAAAAACTAGTAGAAGCCGACCTCGGGGAAGATCAGTTTGGATTCCGTAGAAATGTTGGAACACATGAGGCAATACTGATCCTACGACTTAACTTAGAAGCTAGATTAAGGAAGGGCAAACCTACGTTTCTAGCTTTTGACAATGTTGACTGGAATACTCTCTTTAAAATTCTGAAGGAGGCAGGGGTAAAATACAGGGAGCGAAAGGCTATTTACAATTTGTACAGAAACCAGATGGCAGTTATAAGAGTCGAGGGACATGAAAGGGAAGCAGTGGTTGGGAAGGGAGTGAGACAGGGCTGTAGTCTATCCCCGATGTTATTCAATCTGTATATTGAGCAAGCAGTGAAGGAAAGAAAAGAAAAATTCGGAGTAGGTATTAAAGTCCATGGAGAAGAAATAAGAACTTTGAGGTTCGCCGATGACATCATAATTCTTTCAGAGACAGCAAAGGACTTGGAAGAGCAGTTGAACGAAATGGATAGTGTCTTGAAAGAAGGATATAAGATGACCATCAACAAAAGCAAAACGAGGATAATGGAATGTAGTCGAATTAAGTCGGGTGATGCTGAGGGAATTAGATTAGGAAGGGAGACACTTAAAGTAGTAAAGGAGTTTTGCTATTTGGGGAGCAAAATAACTGATGATGGTCGAAGTAGAGAGGATTTAAAATGTAGACTGGCAATGGCAAGGAAAGCGTTTCTGAAGAAGAGAAGTTTGTTAACGTCGAGTATAGATTTAAGTGTCAGGAAGTCGTTTCTGAAAGTATTTGTATGGAGTGTAGCCATGTATGGAAGTGAAACATGGACGATAAATAGTTTGGACAAGAAGAGAATAGAAGCTTTCGAAATGTGGTGCTACAGGAGAATGCTGAAGATTAGATGGGTAGATCACATAACTAATGAGGAAGTACTGAATCGGGTTGGGAAGAAGAGAAGTTTGTGGCACAACTTGACCAGAAGAAGGGATCGGTTGGTAGGACATGTTCTGAGGCATCAAGGGATCACCAATTTAGTATTGGAGGGCAGCGTGGAGGGTAAAAATCGTAGAGGGAGACCAAGAGATGACTACACTAAGCAGATTCAGAAGGATGTAGGTTGCAGTAGGTACTGGGAGATGAAGAGGCTTGCACAGGATAGAGTAGCATGGAGAGCTGCATCAAACCAGTTTCAGGACTGAAGACCACAACAACAACAACAACAACAACAGTAATCAAACACTTTTACAAACCTAGACAGTGCAATATTTGTTAGTCATATCATTAAAAAGATATGAGGATACATGGTCGCCACGCTGTTGAGTACGGTGCGCCATCATATTACGATACAAAGATTTCAGGTTGTTGTTGCTTCTGGGTGTCCGAAGGGTGGCTTTATGGAGTTGTCCTTCTTTCGGTGCCTACCCCGTTCGAGATATTGGCAATCATGATGGGTACTGTTCTCTTGTTGGTAGCAACACGGAATAGTTCCGCTGAAGATATAGTGCCGGCCGCGGTGGTCTTGCGGTTCTAGGCGCTGCAGTCCGGAACCGCGGGACTGCTACGGTCACAGTTTCGAATCCTGCCTGGGGCATGGATGTGTGTGATGTCCTTAGGTTAGTTAGGTTTAAGTAATTCTAAGTTCTAGGGGACTGATGACCTAAGATGTTAAGTCCCATAGTGCTCAGAACCATTTGAACCAATTTTTGAAGATATAGTGAACCAGCATGTAAGATTGTCAAGCCAAGATATTCGTCTTCTTCCAGGGCCTCTACTGCTCTTAATTTTCTTGAAGTATTTTTTTGTAGCAGATCACGTCTATTTCTATTACCGCTGATTTGTCCTAGATATTCCAACTCTCCGCATTTCACTATATTGATTAATTTAGGTGTTGTGTTCATTCTTCTCAAAACTTCTACGTTTGTCACTCTTTAGGTTCAAGGTATTTTCAGGATCCGACATTAAAGCCACAATTAAAAGGTCTCCTGCTTCTTCATGTTTTTATTTAAGGTCGATGTCTCTGCCTCATAGAGGGGGACAGAATACGTATCTGATTTTTGTTCTTAGAGTTACGTTATGGCTTTTGAAGACAGTAGTCACTTTCTGAAACACACTTCTTGCTTTCCCAATGTGAATCTTGATTTCTTGGGAGTTCCCCAATTTTCATTTATTATGGTTCGATGGTTTATATAGTGTTTTATACTTTCTATAGTTCTTTGGTTTATTACAAAGCTTACTCCTGTAATATTTTCCTTACATATGACCATGACTTTTGTCTTTGTGGTGTTTATTTGAAGCCCATACTGACTGCTAAGTCTTAGAGCTCTATCCACTAATCACTGTAACGCTTGAACAGCGTCAGCAAATACAATAGCACCAAGAGCGTATCGAATGGTGTTTTACTCGTATCTTATTCCATTTATCAAAATCCCTTCTTCTTCTTCTTCTTTCAGGGATTCTCATATATTAAATCATATGGGTGACAAGATATATGCCTATCTTACTCCCCTGAGAATTTTGACTGCTTCAGTGTGTTCTCCATCAATACGTAACACCGTTGTTTAATTACAATACAGACAATTGATGATTCCCAAATCTCTTTCCTCCAATTCAATATTTCTCAAAATCTCCATAAATTTGTCGTGTTTTACTGTATTAATAGCCTTCTGGTAATCTGAAGTTCTCTATGGTAGTGTATTCTGTGCAGGATTCTTCATCATTGCATAACTACTGCACACTAATCCGTCTGAACCTGTTTACTTTATTAATGTATTGGTAGGCTTCTTTAATTCTTAACCTCCAACATCTCCTTCCATTACAACGTCGACGATTTGTTAGGATGTGCCCCAACAATCGACAAGTTATGCCACAAATTCCTTTTTCCCCCACCTAGGTTCAGTAGCTCTTCATTAGTTAAGAACGTAAATCTCTCTCACGATTGTACCTGTGAATAAACAGTTTTGACAGAGCCACGGTGGCTCTTTGCCGTACCGTATTTTACAAGTTCTCAGAGTCGTTCCTGTCTAGCAATCTTCTAATTCAGCCCAACATGTAAGCGCAATGATAATGTCGAATCAGAGATAAAACTGAGGCAACAGCTGACGTTCCGCTCTTCTTATCGCAGTGGGAAAGCCGCAGTAGGAGGAAACAAACGTGTCGACAGCTTGTCAGAAGCGCTGGCCCAGGTCACTCAGCGCCGTGGCCTATGACCCACACCAGGGCAACAGCGAAGAGCGGCGCGGGGAAGCACCGGTCCACCCAGCAACGTAAAACGTCATAAAACTCGGCTGCATTCTTGCACCCACTTTATCGTAAAATAAACTCAACTAATTTCCTCTTCGGCCAGACTAACAGAAGGACCAGAATCCGAATCACGTGAATATTGTAAGAATGTACAAAAATTAAATCTTCAGCAAAGAACCACACAATTCTGCAGTCATGTTGTATCACAATTGTCACGCAACCAAACATCTGTGAATAACAATGTAAATGCTCGTTTCTTCAAAATATTAAACCACCGAAATCTCGTCGCCATTTCTTCGAAGTTTCGGTGCACCGTTCGGTGTTCGTTTTTATATACCTACGGGAGCACCATATTGCATGTATATACGCCACATTATGACGCTCCAGTAGATATATAGAAAAAGGCGCATATTCGAATGAAACGTTGTGTCAAAATTTCAAAGGAATCGGTGAAGATCTTTCGGAGATTTACGATTTACGATTTACGATTTTGAGCGAACAAACATTTTACATCAATAGTCAAGTAAATAAAAATATAAATACTTCTTCACCGATTCCTTCGGAATTATGACACAACGTTCCGGTACCTATAGAAAATCACGCGCGTATACGAATGCAACTTTGTATCATATTCGAATACGCTAAGATTTTTATCTACCTTTTTCTTAAATATATCTTCCTCTTCATCTTGACACCTTAGTCTCACTGCAATACGGGATCGGCCTGCTTTTTTTCCTAAATATATATGACATATAAATATAAATGTACTATACAAAGCGGAAAAGTAATTACCAAAAATGTCAAAAAGTTCTGCAAGCTTTTCTTTATATTATTACACTATAATCTAATGAAGTATTAGCAAACAGGAAAGCTGTATTTCTGGCTTATTGGCATAGAATAGTGCTCCAGAATCTGAATATGCAATAACATTAAAAACAATAAACAACGCTCAAGGACAGTCAAGGACAGAGAGAGAGTGGAAGAAGGTAAGTACAGTGGGGTGAGTGGAAATGGAGACATAAAGCGGAAAGGAGGAGATAAGAAGGGACAGGAACCAGAAGGAGATTGAGGAAGGAGGGGAGGAGGGGAGGAGTCGATGGACAAAGAAAGGAGAAGACAGAGGGAGAGGAGGGAGAAGGTGGACTGAGAAAGCGGCGAGGAGGGGATGTACAGAGAGAGGGGATGGTGCCGAAGGTGGACAAAGAGGGGGGAGGAAATAACGGACAAAGAGATGGGGAGATAGAGGAAGAGGAAGAAGAAGGTGGACTGAGAAAGGGCGAGGAGGTGATGGATGGAGAGAGGGGAGAGTGAAGAAGGTGGACAAAGAGAGGGGAAGGAGGAGATGGACAGAGACAGATGGAGGAGAAGGAGATTAGGACTGTGGGCTTTCCATTTTCTTTCCTTACTGTTTAACGAAACTCAACCACAGAACGAGTGGCTGGGAGCAGATAATAGTAATATGAAATAAATTTGTGTTTCGTATGCTGTGACAGACCCATTCACCGAGACAAAATGAACCATTTCGTTTTTCTTTGACCCAAGAAGGGCAGTGTATCACTTTCCGCTCTGTGCTGCCGAACAGTTCATGAAGCCCACTGCTTCCACATACTGGCAGCAGGCGTCCTTGGAAAGTTAATATAAGATTGTGCGTCTTAACTGTCGGCATATAGTACAGACTTTAGAGTGGTTGAAGCCAACAGCTGGTATCGACTGCGGAACTGTTATTCTCGTAGTCCAATGTGGACGAAAATATCCCACAGAACCGCTGACCTCCTATTTTCCTTAAGTGTAAGAGTCCGTTTGTTAGATTTACTCAGATACATTCACAATATGAAATGTTGCAGGTATAGAGAAATACGAGTTTTAAATAACATGAAAAATGTGGATCCAGTCTTCCGCATTGTACACATTTATTCTAAATTCACTGCACAACTGTCAAACCAAAAATAAAGAGGGATAGAAGTAAATGACAGAAGTAACTTTAGCAGGGCACCGTGGCTACTCATGTCCTGTATTAAATACCTGGCATATACACTACTGTACATTAAAATTGCTACACCATGAAGATAAGGTGCTACAGACGCGAAATTTAACAGAAAGGAAGAAGATGATGTGATATGCAAATGATTAACTTTTCAGAGCATTCGCACAAGGTAGGAGCCGGTAGCGACACCTACAACGTGCTGACATGAGGAAAGTTTCCAACTGATTTCTCATACACAAACAGCAGTTGACCAGCGTAGCCTGGTGAAACGTTGTTGTGATGCCTCGTGTAAGGAGGAGAAATGCGTACCATCACGTTTCCGACATTGAGAGAGGTCGGATTGCGGCCTATCGCAATTGCGGTTTATCGTAGCGCGACATTGCTTCTCGCGTTGGTCGAGATCCAATGACTAATAGCAGAATATGGAATCGGTGGGTTCAGGAGGGAAGTACGGAACGCCGTGATGGATCCCAACGGCCTCGTATCACTAGCAGTCGAGACGACAGGCATCTTATCCGCATGGCTGTAACAGATTGTGCAGACAAGTCTCGATCGCTGAGTCAACACATGGGGACATTTGCAAGACAACAATCATCTGCACGAACAGTTCAACGACGTTTGCAGCAGCATGGACTATCAGCTCGGAGATCATGACTGTGGTCACCCTTGACGCTGCATCACAGGCTTGAGCGCCTGCGATGATGTTCTCAGCGACGAACCTGGGTGCATGAATGGCAAATCATCATTTTTCGGATGAATCCAGGTTCTGTTTACAGTATCATGAAGGTCGCATCCGTGTTTGGCGACATCGCGGTGAACGCACATTGGAAGAGTGTATTTGTCATCGCCATATTGGTGTATAACCCGGCGTGATGGTATCACGTCTCGGTCACCTCTTGTTCGCACTGACGGCACTTTGAACAGTTTCGTTACATTTAAGATGTGTTACGACCCGTGGCTCTACCCATCATTCGATCCCTGCGAAACCCCACATTTCAGCAGGATAATGCACGACCGCATGTTGCAAGTCCTGTATGGGCCTTTATGGATACAGAAAATGTTCGACTGCTGCCCTGGCCAGCATATTCTCCAGATCTCTCACCAATTGAGCAAGTAGCTCGTCACAATATGACAGTCACTACTCTTGATGAACTGTGGTATCGTGTTGAAGCTGCATGGGCAGCTGTACCTGTATACGCCATCCAAGCTCTGTTTGACTCAATGCCCAGGCCAGAGCTGTTTGTTCTGGGTACTGATTTCTCAGAATCCATGCACCCAAATCGCGTGAAAATGTAATCACATGTCAGTTCTAGTATAATATATTCGTCCAATGAATACCCGTTTATCATCTGTATTTCTTCTTGGTGCGGCAATTTTAATTCCCAATAGTGTATAATTAATAGCAACCTCATGTATTTTCCAGATGAAGCAGTAATCTATAACGGAGTACTACACGCAAGAAACAGCACAGATATTTAAATATTGATAAGATTAATATGTGTAACAACTTTCTTAATATGTTCTAAAAAATTAAGGTTTAGCATTTCACAAAACGAAAACGCGTAGTGTCCTGTAACTGCATCTATGAATCAAAACTGAAAACAGTCAACTCATATAAATATCTGGCCGTAACTATTTACTGAGATGCGAACAGGAACTATTACACAGGTTTAATAAAACGTAAAGCATCTGACAGACTTCCATACAGTGGAAGGATACAGCGAGACGGCAGCCACCCTACTAACGAGATTGCTTACGAAATTCTCATATGACCAAGCTCAAAGTACTGCTCTAGTGTCTTAGTCAGTACCAAATAGGACTAACAGAGGATACAGTACTGAATGAAGTGTATACGAGGGTGAGTCAAATGTAAACCTTAAATATTTATTTTAAATATTATTTATTATGCAGAAGTGGTACAAAGCTTAACACTTTTCAACATAATCTCCCCCACGCTCAATGCCAGTCCTCCAGCGCTTACAAAGTGCATAAAGTCCTTTAGAAAAAAATTCTTTTGGTAGTCTGCGCAATCATTGGTAGTCTGCGCAATCACTCATTCATCGGGTGGCGTACCTCTTCATCATAATTTAAATTCTTTCCTTCCATTGCATCTCTGAGTGGACCAAACATATGGAAATCACTTGGGGCAAGATCTATTGAGTATTTTGGATGAGGAAGACACTCAAAATGCAGGTCTGTGATTGTCGTAACTGTTGTACGGACAGTGTGGGGCCTTCCATTGTCATGTTGCAAAAGGACACCTGCTATCAGCAATCCACGTCGGTTTGATGATATTTAAGGAGATCTGTGTATGATGCACTGGTGACAGTGGTCCTTCTAGGCATGTAATGCTCCAAAATTACTCCTTTTTCGTCCCAAAAGTGAGTCAGCATAAGCTTCCCTGCTGATGGCTCTGTTCGAAACTTCTTTGTCTTGATGATGAGGAATGACGCCATTCCTTGCTCGCTCTCTTCGTTTCCGGTTGAAGGAAGTGAACCCAGGTTTCGTCCCCAGTAACGATTCTTGCAAGGAAGCCATCGCCTTCTCGTTCGCCGGCCGGAGTGGCCGAGCGGTTCTAGGCGCTTCAGTCTGGAAACGAGCGACCGCTACGGACGCAGGTTCGAATCTTGCCTCGGGCATAGATATGTGTCATGTCCTTAGGTTAGTTAGGTTTAAGTAGTTCTAGGTTCTAGGGGACTGATGACCTCAGAAGTTAGGTCCCATAGTGCTGAGAGCCATTTGAACCATTTGAACCTTCTCATTCAAAGCGCCAAAGAAGTTCTTCACAAGCATCAACACGTCGTTCTCACATTTCAGGAGTTAGTTGCCATGGCACCCATCTTGCAGACACTTTGTGAAACTGGAGTACATCATACACAATGTGGTGTGCTGACCCATGACTAATCTGTAAACATGCTGCAATGTCATTCAGTGTCACTGGGTGGTTTTCCTTCACTATGGCTTCAACTGCTGCAATGTTCTGTGGAGTCACAACTCGTTGTGCCTGACCCGGACGAGGAGCATCTTCCACTGAAGTCACACAATTTGAGAACTTCCTTCTGCATTCGTAGACTTGCTGCTGTGACAAACTTGCACCACCGTACTGAACCTTCACTCTTCGATGAATTTCAATAGGTTTCACACCTTGACTACGCAAAAACCGAATAACAGAACGCTGTTCTTCCTTGGTGCAAGTCACAAGTGGGGCTGCCATCTTTATACTGATACTGCGTCGGTATGTGTGCATTTGCACTATGCTGCCACCTACAGGCCGTTCCGCACGGTATTTGTAGCAGGCTTACCAATTTACAGGATAAAGGCGCGAAATTTCGATTTCTTATTACAAATTTAAGGTTTTCATTTGACTCACCCTCGTACAAAGAAGGGCAGCATGGTCGTGATACGTTCGTTTACATTAAGGGAGATAATCACGGAGATACTGAAAAACCTGAACTACCAGACGCTTGAAGATACACTACTCGATCCGGAAACGTATTAGTGTGCAATAACGCGGGGTGTCTCGACTTTTCGATTTCAGTGAGATGTCTGTGGAGGAGCGGCACTTCGTTCATCCTTAAGAGCCGACTCTTGGGTCTGGAGCGAAATCGACGTCCTGACCCGTCCCAAAGTTGTTCCATTGTCTTTAGGTCGGGGCTGTCCGCAGACCGGTCTATTTCAGAAATGTTACTGTCCACAAAACTCACATATGCTGCTTTATGATAGGATGCACTGTCATGATCACACAGTCATTATCTACGAAATATTCCTCTGCTGTACGCAGTACGCAATGCTGTAAAATATGTTTATATTCTCCAGCATTTAGAGCTTTTTTAAACGCAAGAAGGGAATCAAATTCTTAACTATGGAAAACACCTCCACAGCGAAACACCACCTCCTCCCTACTTCACAGTTGGCACTACACACGATGACAGGCAACATGCTCCAGGGATTCGCCAAACCCCACCGGATTGCCACAGGGTATAGCGTGATACATCATTCGTTTCCAGTCATCCAATGTCCAGCGACCTCGCTCTTTATTCCACCTAAAGCGTCGCTTAGCATTGGCTGCATAAATGTGTGGCTTATGAGGAGTTGCTAGACCGTTGCACCTCACCATGCATTAACTCAGCTGTTGACGGCACCTGATCGTTGACTGGTTGCTTCCGATGATATCACGAATTTTTATAACCGCCCTCCGCAACGCATGACGATCGCTGTCAGTCAAAACAGCAGCTATACCTGCTCTTGGTTAGAAAAAGTTAAAAGGAACATGAAAATCAGCAGTCGATTTGGGCTGATTTAGAAGGTTTTATATTTTCGTGATGGGTTCTTTACCCAGGTGACACCTACATATATACCTACATCCATACTCCTCAAGCCACCTGACGGTGTGTGGCGGAGGGTACCTTGAGTACCTCTATCGGTTCTCCCTTTTATTCCAGTCTCGTGGTGTTCGTGGAAAGGAAGATTGTCGGTATTCCTCTGTGTGGGCTCTAATCGCTCTGATTTTATCCTCATGGTGTCTTCGCGAGATATACGTCGGACGGAGCAATATACTGCTTGACTCCTCAGTGAATGTATGTTCTCGAAACTTCAACACAAGCCCGTACCTAGCTACTGAGCGTCTCTCTTCCAGAGTCTTCCACTGCAATTTATGTATCATCTCCGTAACGCATTCGCGATTACTAAATTATCCTGTAACGATGCGCGCTTCTCTCCGTTGGATCTTCTCTATCTCTTCTATCAACCTTATCTGGTACGGATCCCACACTGGTGAGCAGTATTCAAGCAGTTGGAGAACAAGTGTGCTGTAACCTACTTCCTATGTTTTAGGACTGCATTTCCTTAGGATTCTTCCAATGAATCTGCCTGGCATCTGCTTTACCGACGATTAATTTTATATGGCCATTCCATTTTAAATCGCTCTTAATGCGTACTCCCAGATAATTTATGGAATTTATTGCTTCCAGTTGCTGACTTGCTATATTGTAGCTACATGATAAAGGATCTTTCTTTCTATGTATTCGCAGCACATTACACTTGTCTACATTGAGATTCAGTTGCCATTCCTTGCACCATGCGTCAATTCGTTGCAAATCCTCCTGCATTCCAGTACAATTTTACATTGTTACAACGTCTTCATAAACTACAGCATCATGCGCAAAAAGCCTCAGTGCACTTCTGATATTGTCCTCAACGTCATATATCTATATTGCGAATAGCAACGGTCCTACGACACTCCCCCTGCGACGCACCTGAAATCACTCTTACTTCGGAAGACTTCTCTCCATTGAGAATGACATGCTGCGTTCTGTTATCTAGGAACTCTTCAATCCAATCACACAATTGGTCTGATAGTCCATATGCTCTTACTTTGCTCATCAAACGACTGTGGGGAACTGTATAAATCGCCTTGCGGAAGTCAAGAAACACGGCATCTCCCTGGGAACCTGTGTCTCTGGCCCTCTGAGTCTCGTGAACGAATAGCGCGAGCTGGGTTTCACACGATCGTCTTTTCCGAAACCCATACTGATTTCTACAGAGTAGATTTCTAGTCACCAGCAAAGTCATTATACTCGAACACAACTACAACTGATCGACGTTAGAGATATAGGTCTATAGTTCTGCACGTCTGTTAGACGTCCCTTCGTGAAAACGGGGATGACTCGTGCCCTTTTCCAATCTTTTGGAACTTCTAAGAGAATGGGTTGGCAACACTACGCTGACGCGGACACTTCGAGTATTTGCTGCAATAAACAATTATAAATAGCGTTGTTATTAAGCTGTTTTAAACGTTTACAGTGGTTATGTATATAATCTAAGTGTTGTTAAATTAGTGGAAGTGTTGGTGACGTCTAAAATAAGATTAAACGGGGTAACTAGCGTATTTTTCTTCTCGCGCCTGTAGCACGAATCCTAGGCCTAATTTCACGCTTGAGAATCGTAAGTAAGCAGTCAATTAAACTTCTAGGTTAACGTTTCCAGTTGGTATAAATATAATATAAGCATTTTTACGTTAGTGGAAGTGTTAGTGAAGTGTTAAAGAAGATTAAAAGAGGTAAGAAGTTTATTTTCCTTCTCGCGCATTTAGCACGGGTTTTAGGCTTAATTTCACGCGCGCTTATCGTAAGTAAACAGTGACTTAAACTTATATGTAATCACCAGTTTTTTTATTCAGTACTATTTCAATTTATTTATATGTGCCTGAATAGTTTCTAGGGTCCTTTGTTTACGTTTTAGTCAGTACTTAAATCAGTTTATACGATTTCTGTTTTTACGATGTGTGAGAAGTGTGTGACATGCCGTAGGATCGTTGGTTCCGGGGTGTGGTGTGATGGGTGCTGTAGTTTCTTTCATTGGGGTCTATGTAGTGGCGTGGGAAATGGGGACATAAATGAGGCTCACCAGTGGTACTGTAGGAACTGCAGTAGAGACAGGAAAATACTGGAACAGGAAGGGAAAATTGCAGCTCTTCAAGCTGACTTATACAAGGCAAGGGAGGAACTGGACAGGTTAAAGAGGGAGAAGGGTGAACAGAGGTGGGAAGTAGCAACAGGTAATAGGGGAAATAGGCAAAGGAGAGCATCAGACAACTTTGTCATAAATCTTGAAAATAGATTTGACCTGTTGCCTCAGTCAGAATCGGATGAGCCTCATGCAGATGAAGCTGTAGAAAGGGCACAACAAGCTTTCAAGGACTTGAAAAATATGGAAATTTGTAAAGAGAAAGACAGTTCTGTTGTTAGGTAGTTCCCATGGTAGAGGTGTTGGCCAACTACTGCAGGAAAATCTAGGTCCAGAGTACCAGGTCACAAACTTTTTCAAGCCTAGTGCAGATCTGGGTCAGGTAACAGAGGATGTAGGTTCTTTATGTAAGGATTTCACAAAGGAGGATGCCATGGTTGTAGTGGGTAGTACGGGAAATAGCATTGACCGAGACTCCGAATATTCCATAGAGAGTGACCTGGTGAAGATAGCATCAGCAACAAAGCATACGAGTATGGGATTTGTGACTGAGACGCCATGATCGGCCTCATTTGAACTCTTCCGTCGGGAGGGTAAACTTGGAGTTTGAGTGGCTGCTTAGGACGGATATGGGGTCCCATATTGGTTTGATTCCTGTGGATGCTATCGATAGGTGGGACTACACTAGGCATGGCCTTCACCTCAATAGGAAAGGGAAGGGAGAACTGTCTGGGTTGATTGCAGAAAACTGAAGGGGGGACACTGTCATAAGTGGTAAAATACCAGTGGTCACAGGTGTCAGAGGGATGCCTTTTTTAGGATAGGGAAGGGGGAAAGAAAATGAGTTCTAAGAGAGAAGAATAAAGATTTCCTGTAACACAAAAGGGAAAATGTATCTGTCGACCAAGAATAGTTCCAATGCTGATTATTCAGCTAAATACAAGGAATACTGTAAAATATTTAAAAAAGTAATTCAGACATCTTAACAAATGCACTATAAGAAGAATATAGCAATGTCAGGGAACAAAATAAAAACAATATGGGATATAGTGAAAGAGGAGAGTGGTAGAACCAGAAAGGAACAGGAGCAAATAGCATTAAGGGTAGATGACATTAGTAACCCATGGGCATAGTGTGGCAAATCTATCTAACATATACTTTATATCCATTACTTATAGAATGGGATTGTCAGGATCAGTAAATAATGCCCTTGAATATCTGAAACTAGCCTTTACAAATAGCTTCAGGTACATGAATATATAACTCACTTTACCAAAAGAAATAACTTCCATAATAAAATATCAACAAAGTTAATTAAGGCATGTTCTTGTGAGTTTAGTACAATTCAAAGTTACTTGTGTAACCAATCAATTATAACTGTAACATTTCCTGACTGGCTAAAATATGCCTCTATTGAAGAAAGGGGATAAAGACATAGCACAAACTACAGACTGATTTCACTTTTGCCACCATTCCCAAAAAAATTAAGAAAAAGTAATGTAAAGGCAGCTTCTCAACCATCTGTCCACAAATAACATATTATCAAGAACACAGTTTGGATTTCTGAAGGGTTCTTATATCGAGAAGGCTATTTACACCTACAGTGAAAATGTACTTAACTCATTAAATAACAAATTACAAGCAGCAGGTATTTTCTGTGATTTGTCAAAGGCATTTGATTGTGTGAACCACAACATCCTTGTAAATAAATTAGAATTCTATGGTGTCACGGGCAGTGCTCCCAAATGGTTCAAGTCATACCTCGCTAATGGGAAACCAAGGGTGTCAGTGCAAGGGATTATTGAATTAAGTGATCAGTCATCATAAGAATGGGAAGAAATTACATGTGGTGTCCCACAAGGATCCATTTTAGGGCCATTGCTTTTTCTTGTGTACATTAATGATCTCTGTTCAGTTACACTGCCAGAAGCAGATTTCGTTTTGTTTGCAGATGACACAAGTATTGCAATAAATAGTATGTCGAGTGCAGTTCTAGAAAGATCTGCTAATGATATTTTCATGGATATTAATAAGTGGTTTAAAGCCAACTCACTGACATTAAACTTTGAAAAGACTCACTATATGCAATTCAGAAACTGTAAGAGGTTTCCACCCAGCATATGCACAAAGTATGGAGAAGAGCAGATAGAAGAGGTGACAGTCTTAAATTCCTGGGATTACAACTTGATAATAAATTCAGTTGGGAGAAGCACACCACAGAACTGCAGAAACGCCTTAACATTTGTATTTGCAATTCGAGTGTTAGCAGACATAGGCGACATAAAAATGCAAAAGCTTGCATACTTTGTCTACTTTCATTCCATAATCTCATATGGTATAATATTTTGGGGTAACTCTTCAAGTCAAACAAAAGTTTTCAGAGTCAAAAAGCGTGTAATACGTATTATTTTTGGAGTAAATTCACGGACGTCCTGTAGAAACCTCTTCAAAGAACTGGGTATACTAACTACTGCTCTCAGTATATTTACTCCTTAATGAAATTTGTCCTTAATAATATATCTCTTTTTCCAACAAACAGCTCAGTTCATACATACAATACCAGAAACAAAAATGATCTGCACAAGGACTTAAAAGCACTTACTTTAGTTCAAAAAGGGGTCCACTATTCAGGAAGACTCATCCTCAATAATTTGCAAACAAACATAAAAAATTTAGTTACAAATAAAGATCAGCTTAAAAGAAGCCTGAAAGACTTACTAGTGACCAGCTCCTTCTACTCCATTGACGAATTTTTTAATAGAAATAAATGATGTATTGTATATACGCATACTATTAGTATTGTTATTTCACCTTAAAAATGATGTATAGCATATACTCATACTATTAATATTGTTATTTCAGCTTAAAAAAAGTGACATGTTCCACATCCTCGAGGATCTCCTCAATGCGGACATATGGAACGAAAAACTAATCTAATCTACCGCACACCGCTGCAAGACGGTTATCCAGTAATTAGTCCACGTTCGAAGTCATTGAGCTCTCCCGACTGACCTGTTATGCTGTTGACGGCTTCTCTGCTGACCACCTAACATCCCCGGCCTCCACTTACGCTGAGCGGTTCACCTCTCGTGATGTCCGGAAGTAAATTCCGCATTACACGTAGGTGTCCGAATATTTTTTGATCGGTTAGCGTAGCTGCCTACATCTCAACGAAAGCCTGTTAAAAAAAAAAAAAAACAGAAACAGTATTAAATGTATGTAACTCCATCGTCTGGTGGAATATGCGAGTACGGCTGTTCAATGTTCAATAAAAACATTATCAATCACCGTTATATTGGTTTATTTCTATTAACGTCGAAACTGGTTACCTTGAGATAAAACTATATAACGGCGATTGGTATGGTTTTTATTGACTATTGAATGTGTTTGACATCGTGTCAGCTGCTGGAGGCTATCTAAAATGTTATATTTCTCCGAAGTGTCAGGCACGCCAAGAACGCTTGTAAATATTTTTATTGATTACCGGTTTCGGCAGATTTGTGCTGATATCATCGCATCTCGTAACACATCAACAGAAGTTTGTGGAATGTGTTACAGAACCCGATGATGACAGCACAGGTCTGTAATCAATAAAAATATTTACAAGCGATCTTGGCGCACTTTATATCTCACAATAGTATAAATAGTATTAAGTGAGCAATTCGGAAATATAGTACAATCCCCTACTCCTGTAGGAATGGCGAAGACAACACTAGACTGACTTCAGTGTTACAAAGGCTAGTAACCAGGCATTTTCTCACGTTACACGCGCAAATGAAATGAGAGGATATCCTATTACGTAAAAGAATGGTAAGTATCTCTAGCTAAGCTTTTCGGACTGGTTTGCTTAAATAAATGTAAATGTAAAGTTTTACGTTGTACTTAATTCATTAACCTGCACAGAAGTGCCAACGTAACTTGTATACGTATACGTATTCAAATACAGAGAAATGTAAACAGGCAGAATACGGCGCTGCGGTCAGCAACACCTGTATAAGACAACAGATGACTGGCGCAGTTGTTAGATCGATTACTGCTGTTACAATGGTACGTTACCAAAATTCAATTGAGTTTGAGCGTGGTGTTATAGACGGCGCACGAGCGATGGGACACAGCGTTTCCGGCGAAGCGATGAAGAAGGACTTTTATAATACGACTATTTGACGAGTGTACCGTGAATATTAGGAATCCGGTAAAATATCAAATCTCCGACGTTGCTGCGGGCGGAAGAAGATCCTGCAAGAATGGAACCAAAGGCGACTGAAGACAATCGTTCAACGTGAGAAGTGCAACCCTTCCGCAGATTTCTGCGGATTTCAGAGCTGGCTATCAACAAGTGTCAGCGTGAGAACTATTCTACGGGATGTCATCGATATGGGCTTTCAGAACTGAAAATCCACTCGTGTACCCTTGATGACTGCACAACACCAAGCTGTACGCCTCGCCTGGGCCCGTAAACACCTCCATTGCACTGTTGATGACTGGAAACATGTTTCCTGGTCGGATGACTCTTCTTTCAAATTGTATCGAGCGGATGCACATTGAAACGTCCCCTTAAAACAATTTATACAAGACTGGTCTATATGAAACGTCCCCTCTGAACAATTATACAAGACTGTGCTTAAACTGACACACAATATTTTTAGCGCAACGCAATCTGACTTTCAAAAATCCCTACGAAAGAATGGCTCTGACTAACATTAACCTATACCTTTCACAAATCACTTACCTCACAAAAATCTTCTTTACTCAAGCTACTGCAATACAGCGAGCACCACTACTGCCAGCTAAATAAAAGATTCAAACTACGGAAGGCACTATCTACTGATAGGCATAGTTAGCAAATGAAAGATTTTAATAGAGAAAAAACAATGTATTTACATCACTAGTCATAATATATATAGCAGTTCATGACACCAATTCTTACAAATTTCAAAACTCCGCCATCTCTCCCCCCACGTCCACCACTGCTGGCGGCTCACCTCCAACTGCGCAACGCTACGCGCTGTTAACAGCCAACTGCTCAACACTACAATGGCAGACAACAATGCAAACTAAACACACATTACGCACCGCACAGCCAGTGATTTTTCATACCGAGCGCTAAGTGGCGTTACCAATAAGAAAACCTAAACAGCCTACTTACATAGCCCCCATGCTCCCCACAAAAAATTTTTACAAATTGTTTTGGGCAGTGGCCAATAATGATTTGATAAAATTTTTCATAATTACTATAACAAAGATATCAAATGCACACACTTATTGATACAATGTTGGTCAAAAGCTAAAATTTTCTCACAGTCCATATAGACAGTCCTGATCATTCATCACAGTAAAATAGTAGTTTTTTTCTCAAAGACTGAGCAATAAAAGAAAATGCACACGGAAGTAGTGGATTTCCATGCAGTCTTGAAGAAGTAGTGTTGTCCTTCCAACGAAAGACAGTGCTGACTCTTGACATGCAGACAGGTAATGGGCCACAACAGAGTCAGTCGACATTGAAGACTATCGGTAGATAGGTCATCACAGAGCAGACCCACTGTAGTCCTGGTAGAGATTACGGTATTGGTGGGCCACCAGAGGTGCAGACCCATTGCAGTCCTTGTAGAAATAATGGTATTGGTGGGTCATCAAAGGTGTAGACCCACTGTAGTCCTTGTAGAGATGGCCAGCAGCCATCTGTTTGACTGTGCAGGCGCACAATCACCATTGAAGAGTCTTGCGGATAATATAAAAAGTCCATAACCACCACTTGTGCACTCAGAAAAATTGTTTTTGAAATGTCCTTAGAACCAGCAATGCTGTTATCCCATCACTTACTGAGTTATTAACACATGTGCAAACACTATCAGTCCCTACTTCTCACATATTGTCCATATACTATGACCAACAGAAACGTGTGCAGTGAAATGTAATTTACAAGTTATTTAATTTGATGAACTGGTGTCAATTACAATTTTATAACATAAGAATGCAATAACAAAGGTACAAAATACATCTTTAAAGAACATAACACTACAGATAACATTGCAGTAGTACAGGCTTTACAAAAGAATCGAAATAGCAAATACATCAGTGTTACAAAAATTACGATATAAGTACATACATAAAAGATCAAAATAACTTTTGAAACATCAACTTCACACATGTGCATTAGAACAAAACAGAATAAATAATGGCTAAACATCTTTACGAAGTAAACAACATATTATCAGAAAAATTCAAGAACCTAACTCTCATCAGATAAATATATAAAGACAGGAAGAACACAAACACCCAAGGGTACACAAACACATAGTGGGATAATACAAGAGGAAGGGGCAGGGTTTGTTTTCAGTGTAACATTTGGTACTGCAGTCCAACCCAAAACGTCAGTCTGTAGATCTTTCATCTTATCTCAACTTTGTTTCCACCAAAAAAAAATATTCCTATCCAAGCATGCTTTCTGTATTTTGCTCACATCCTCTTTCAAAAATAGTTTTTCTCCACTGTACACTACTTTTTTTGCCAAATCATTTTCTTATAGCTTCTCAATGCATTTCTTCCAATTCATAACTCGTTCTCTTATATAGCCTACCCCATCTTAAGCTAACTTAAATCTACTGAGCTCAGATGCTAAACTAAGGGACGAGGCAAAGCAGCGGCACAAAACAATTTACACAAAAAGCAATGATAAAAAAATGGAAATTGGCAAAAAAGGCAGCAATATTACAACTAATATAAGGCAATGCACAGCAAACAAGAAAAAATAAATCCGTAGTAAAACTGGCTTAACAGAGTAATACAAAGTGAAATTTGGTAGCACTATGCCTGGCACACAGTAGAAGCAAATGCAACAGCTTATAACTAAACATGACAAAGCTCAAGCAGAAAAAATATTACAGTAAAGACAACAATGCAGAAAAGGGAGATGTCGATGTCTATATAATTAAAGTGGTGCACCACAACTTATTCTACCATGAAAATTACTAAGTACTTGAAAAGAAAATTATGTATGCAGTTCCTGTGAAGGGAAGTCTTTTTGTGCTCCTTCGTTTTTTTAAGTACATCATAATTATTTACTGGATCTGTAGGCATAAAATATCTATATTAGTACATCCATTAAATTTTATTGTAACCAATGCTGCAGTGCAGCTATAAACTAGATATTAAACAAAATAGGCACAGCAAGGCGTGAAACATCATTCGCTAGCCATAAGTCATTTCATAATGCAGTAAACAATCTTCCAACTAGCAAGACAATAGACATGGAATGTTTCTCATCATTTCATTTCAGTAAATATCATAAATTAAGAACTCCAAAGTGTAATCATATGTTTTCAAGTTTGATCGTGTCGTATTTGCGACGCTTTCTACAAAGAAATGAATGTCAATAGCGAGGATAATAGCCTCCCTTTTTTTTACCTGTGTCTCTGAAAGGCACACACTAATGGCTTTCTTTTTGTCAGGTGGTTGTCGCGCAGCTGGGTGCCCACGACGCATTACATGCAGGTGGTCACTTAACTGTCTTATCGAAATATTTACGACACCAGTTTCCGCTACAGTGGCAGTCTCATATAAAAAATTTTACAGGTCAAGAATTTGCGTTACACATCTGTAGAAACAAAATCCTATTGATATAACAGTGTCCAAAAAATTTTCGTCGGCATTGTAATACATTCACGCATTTACATACATTTCATAGCTCTTAAAGTACGATTCTTGGTTTCCAACAACCTTTTCCACAAATCAGAGTCCCTAACCACTACTCATTATTCCTTACCTTATTATACATATATATATTCGTCGACACTTCTTCAATATTTCATCATAATAAATACGTAGCATAACCAAATAACGCATATAGCATCAGCTTAAACACACCTCAGCAGCAGAATTCACATCGTCGTCGTAATAATATCATAACACCTCAGTCAAATCTCAAAAACGTCATAGCTTTCAGCAATAATTTCAAAACCTAAAAAAAATTCTCTGCTCATGTCAAAAGTGTCATCTACCTCAAACGTACTTTAAAAATCATGACCCCATACCAAATACATCATTCAAAGCTCTCATAGTATCACAATGGTTCCGAAAAAATATGAACAGTTCACAGAGTACAGACAAAATACAATTTCGTGAGTGTGAAGTTATCCAACAGTGTAATTACGTAAACATGTGTCACTGATGTAGTAAAAAAAAAATGTTAGTCTCTCAGTTAAATGATCAGATAGCTGTGTAATTTATGTGTTAGATAAATATGGTACCGATGTGTAAAGTTGTATAAGCAAATACCATATTAGCTAGGACTCCTTGTGCTTGCCAAACACATGGTACACAAAGTAAGCGTGTACCCCCCTGAGGATTAATGTAATTATATCCTCAGGTGTTACAGATTACAGCAATGGAATGAAATGTATCACGGTAAACCTTTGTATCATTGTACTTCAAATATTTTTAAAAATAAATGTTTTAAGTACAAAATTAATCACTCAAATACGTGTACTGTAGCGATAAACTGTGTGTCTTGTTGTAAGACAATTATGTGGAAGTGTCGTAGTTATCGTCCTCTGTAAGCAAAGTTCTGCTGAAGTCAATGTACTTACCTCATCATAAACGAAGGTGAAATGCTTTTCGTATAGATATCGTAGTTAATACGTACCTTCCCGTGATCAAGAAAGTACTATAATGTAACGTATTGTTGTGCTACAGGAAAGGCTGTCGCACTGTAGCTATACCATAAAGTTACTAGTAAAACATGTTTACCTTTCCAGAAGAATTCAGAAAAACTGTGCAGATATAAAACAGATACACAGCAAAAGCAACAATGTAAATCGTGTCACATATTAGTAGCGTCGTGATATAATCGTGTAGCTATTAGAGAAACCAAATGCTAAGTCATCTTTAATCTCACCGAATGAACTTCAAATAAAGAATGTGCTTTCAAGTAAACCAAAATGTTGCATTAAAATCTCATTAGCAGTACTGGTAAATGTTCTAAGTATGTAATCCTTATAGTCGTTACGTAATTGTGCAACTAACAAGCAAGAATGTACACACACAATAACACTGTGACGTCTGTTCACTATAACAATGCACTCGTAAATACTGTCTAAATAAGTTCTCTAAGTTCTAGACTGGATAGTTAACTTCAAAACATTGTTGCATGTTAACAGATTCTTAGTGTGACAAAGTATACTAGTCACGTGATGTGAACAGCTTTATGGCAAACACAAAGTTAAAAAGCAGATTATCTTTCAATAAATGGTTTTACATGTGAAATGTGGTGTAAACCTTTACTCTTCCTAGTACTCAGACTTTCAACTTGAACGCAATTATCATGCGGTATACGTCGGTAAAGAATACTGGAGTTTTTCTCAAGGTTAGCGCCTATGTTATTTTTCTCTGAGCCAGCCAGCGCACGTGGCTGCCTGCGGTGCGAGTCATTGTCTGCTATCTCTTTGTTGGCGTGCGTCGTTATTGGGATTAGGAGACCTAACTTCTACAAATTCACCTTGCCGAGAGGGCCCTGCTCTGTTTGAATCCCGCCAGTTCTGCTGCAATTCAGGTCTGTCGTTACGATCATATCGTGTGTCGTCATGTCGGTAGATTCCATAGTTTCTTTCTTGTCGGTCACGTGGTGGAGAATTTCTCCCTGAATCGTAACTGCGCGCTGGACCGTTGCGTCTTAAGTTATTCCGTCTCCCTTGATAATAATTATTTTGGTTTCCATATTGTCTGTTTCTCTGATTGTCTCTGTGATAGTCATTACCGCGGAGAGGTGATCTTTCCCTGTTATAATTACTACTCTGCCAACGGTTGTCATACGGGTGGTGTCTGTTTTGGTCACGATTCACGTTGTACGAATAGCCTTGTCGTGTATTATTTCTGTCATCGCGGAATTGTGACAGGTGTGACCTGTAATTGTTGTGCTCCTGCTTTCGCGTTCCACGATTGTCAGTGTCAATTTCCAGTTCTTGTAACAGTCCCTGAAAAGCTTCAATGTCGTCTTTGCATCGTCCTGCTAAAATAATCTGTCGTAAATGTTCAGGTAGTTTGATTAAGCAAATGCGGATGAGTTCTGAGGGGCTGTATGGGTTTGAAAGATACTGATTCTTATGTAACATGTCTTCAAAATATCTGACAAGACTGCAAAATTCAGATTGTTCGAAATGTTTCATCATTATAATGCTATGTTTTACTCGGTCTTGTGTAGCTTGAGACCAATACGCTGAGAGGAAGGCATGATAAAATTCTCCTTCACTATGACAATCGTGAATGACCTATCGCATTCTTACAGCTGGTTCATTCTCCAAGTAGCCACACATAAATTCTAATCTGTGCTCTAATGACCAGTTGGGAGGAAAACAATGAGAGAATTGATGGAGCCACGCTTGTGGATGAATGTCGTTGCCAGAATTCTTAAACGTTTTGAATTTACGTGCAGTAATGAACAGCTTATAGTCAAAATCATCGTGTCGGCGGGTAGCGTATCGTTCATTGTTACATCGTGTCGGCAGTTCCATCTCAAAATTCGGTGCACCTTGCCAATTTCTTTCACAATTTCCGAAATGCCCTGTGTTATTATTTTGTGGCTTTTCCGTATTTATAAGTCCCTCTTTCCGTGTTGGAGCGCGACTGTCCTCTGAAATACGTAATTCTTGTATTACCTGTGTCAACTGATCTTGTACTTCCCGGATTTCTCTTTGGTGTTGTGTATTAATTTGATTCTGATTTTGTTTGAATTTCCTAATTTGTTCGAACTCTTCTGTGTCATTAAAGACTACCGGTTTTGTGTCGTTCAGATTATCATCTACCTTCGTACATAAATTAGTGAACTGATCCGAAAGTTCGGCTACTTTCTCCGATAGTGAACACATTTCCTGAGTGTGTTTTTCTGAACCAAGTTTCAGACTGTCCATTTGTGTTGAAATCGAATCTACTGTGACCTTTAAGTTTTCCTGAGTTCTTGCAAGTTGCGTAACCGAATCGGTGGATGCAACTGAGTCCATTTTAGCTTGCAAGGTGTCGTGATTTTCACGAACAACAGTTTGCCATTCTTTTATGGCTGCTTCGTGATTCTGTAATGAGTTTTCATGCAGCGAAAAAATAGGTTGAAAATGCTCACAAATTTGTGTTTTTACGTCATTACAGATTTTTTGACATTTCGATTCAATGTTATGTAACTCAGTAGTTAAATCTTCACGTGTTTGTTCAAGTGTGGTGTCTAACTTCCGAAGATTTTGTTCCATTGTGTCTAACTTTTGAAGCTTTTGCTGTGTTTGTCTCTGATTTTGTTCCATTGTGTCAAACTTTTGAAGCTTTTGCTGTGTTTGTCTCTGATTTTGTTCCATTGTGTCAAACTTTTGAAGCTTTTGCTGTGTTTGTCTCTGATTTTGTTCCATTGTGTCTAACTTTTGAAGATTTTGTCCCATTTGTTTCTGATTTTGTTCAAGCGTTGTGTATAACTTTTGTAGCCTTTGTCCCATTTGTTGCATTAACTGTAATAACAGTGCACTGAAACATGTTCCTTAGTGCTATTCGGCAATGCATTTGAACCGGCAATATTCGCAGTTTGAAAAACAGAAAATGTGTCTTGACGTATTTGAGAAAGCAGTGAGGACGCAAAACCTGAATCTACAGTATTTGCAAGAATGTGTCCTGTCATTTCGGAATCCTGAGGCGAGCTGTTGCCGACCGATCGATCGATAATGCTTCCCTGTTCACTAATTGTTTCACTGCCTACACCATTATTTGCAGCCCGCTCCATTTCCCTATGCGCTATTACCAAATTACTACTTTGAACGTTAGTGAATTCATTACATGGTGACGCTAACACACTGCTTTCGTCTTCACTGTCATTTCTCAGTTTACTTTGGAGCCTAGTGTTACGTTTTTCACACGCCATTATTGTCACAATTTTTCACACGACAACACAGAAAAACACAATTTGAAAAACAAAAATAAGAGAATACATTAACATAGCACTGAAAATAATATCTAGTTAATTGCAAGCGCAGCTGCGAAATACTTGGTGCAAATCTACATGCATGCCACAACTGTTTTACTGTACAACAATGAAAGACTGCAACTACAAAGGAAATTCTCTCTATGATTACGCGCTACCAATAAACAAAGGCTACACTAACTACACAAACTACAAGAAAAAAATCAGAAGATTCCAGTGAGGTATCCGTGGCTGAGTGTCGACATATGAAACGTCCCCTTAGAAAAATTATACAAGACTGTGCTTAAAGTGACACACAATATTTTTAGCGCAACGCAATCTGACTTTCAAAAATCCCTACGAAAGAATGGCCCTGACTAACATTAACCTATACCTTTCACAAATCACTTACCTCACAAAAATCTTCTTTACTCAAGCTACTGCAATACAGCGAGCACCACTACTGCCAGATAAATAAAAGATTCAAACTACGGAAGGCACTATCTACTGATAGGCATAGTTAGCAAATGAAAGATTTTAATAGAGAAAAAACAATGTATTTACCTCACTAGTCATAATATATATAGCAGTTCATGACACCAATTCTTACAAATTTCAAAACTCCGCCATCTCTCCCCCCACGTCCACCACTGCTGGCGGCTCACCTCCAACTGCGCAACGCTACGCGCTGTTAACAGCCAACTGCTCAACACTACAATGGCAGACAACAATGCAAACTAAACACACACTGCGCACTGCACAGCCAGTGATTTTTCATACCGAACGCTAAGTGGCGTTACCAATAAGAAAACCTAAACAGCCTACTTACAACATGTACGGGTATAGAGACAACCTCATGAATCCATGGACCCTGCATGTCAGAAGGGGACTTTTGAGGCTGGTGGAGGCTCTGTAATGGCGTGGAGCGTGTGCAGTTGGAGTGATATGGGACCCCTGGTACGTCTAGATACGTCTAGATAAGCCTCCGACAGGTGACACGCACGTAAGCATCCTTTGTGATCACCTGCATCCATTCATGTCCATTGTGCATTCCGACAGACGTGGTCAAAATCCAGCAGGACAATGCGACATCTCACACGTCCAGAATTGCTATAGCATGGCTCCAGGAACGCTCTTCTGAGTTTAAACATTTCTGCTGGCCCCCAAACTCCCCAGACGTGAACATGATTGAGCAAATCTGGGATGCCTTGCAACGTGCTGTTCACAAGAGGTCTCCTCGCCCTCGTACTCTTACGGATTTATGGACAGCCCTGCTGGATTCCTGCTGTCAGTTTCCCCCAGTGTTACTTCAGACATTAGACGAGCCCATGCCACGTCGCGTTCTGGCACTTCTGCATGCTCACGGGTGTCCTACATAATATTAGGCAGGTGTACCACTTTCTTTGGCACTTCACTGTAATTCACTGCAAGGTTTTAGCAGGATGTTAAAGAATATTGAATAAGTTCCGATATTAAAACTTTCACTTCATCAATAATAGTAATATTGGAGTTATAATCACGAGCTTTATAGACTTTTTATTTTTGTTGTGCATTAAACGTGGTTTCTCTCAGGGTACGTGTCTTTTTTATATGACTGCTTCCAATGGAATTTGTAAAATGATGATCGAACGATACAAAGGTAAGAGATTTCATGTGATGGTCAGCTTATATAACAAGAATCTCTCACGAAAATAAACTAATAAATCTCTTGAATTAAAATAAAATAGAAATACCACAGTGAAGCACAGTTCAGATCCAGAGTATTTAACCTACAGAGTAAGCCACTATAGAGTTTAAAAAAGTGGTGTCTGATGCATTAGACAAGAATTATAGTGTCGGAGGTCTATTTTTAGTTTTAAAAGGTCTTTGATACTGCAGACCATAAAAAATCTACTAAAATCGTTAGGAATAAGATGATTGAGAATGACTGGTTCCCAACAAACCTCAGCAACGTGATAGGAAAGCTAGCGATAGAACAGATCTCAAATAAAACATTTACCAGAACATAAGGTTATTAACACAGGAGTCCATCAGGGTAATGTCATACTACCAATATTGTTTGATATACATAAATGACTTCATCAACGATAAACATGGAAAAAATCTTGTCATCACAGATAAAACATCAGAACTCTAAGTATAGAAAGCAAATGAAACGCTAAACGTTATTTTTAATTGGTCATCATGCAATAAACTTACACTGAACTTAAAGAAAACTATCATTACGAAATTCTGATCAGAGGAGAAAAATAATTCCGTAAAATTAAATGGAGGTGAAAATATCGTATTGTACAGTAAATACAATTATTTTTTTTAAATGTATCCATCAGGTGAGGTTCAACAGCCATAAAGTATTACATGAACTATATTTCAAACATCATATGTATATTTGTCCCATAAGTCATCACCCTGGATGATGGTTAACAACTTAACCTGGTAGATTACTAATGGGACAAATAAACAGTTGATGAATAAATGCATTTTATATAAACAAAACAAAATTTTTAGTAATTAGTATGACTTGCAGTTGATGTGGAATGAACACACACATATAGCAGCAAAGGAAATGTCATCAGCATGCTATGACCTTAGACGCCTGCCATTAGAATGTACCGAAAAGGGGCATTACAATAACATCTGAAATTAGTAACTGAGCTGCGTGAAAAAATCTGTTTAAACAGGTGGGTAATTTAGCTGCATCATGTGAGTACATTTACTAACACAAAAAATAACGTTACCAATTGTCTCACAGACACCACCATTCCCGATCGCAGAACAGGTGCTAGACTTAACTTAAAGTTACCAAAAGTAAACAAACAGAAACAGAAAATAGCATTTTCAACAAGGGAATACAATTGTGTAATAAGATGCCCAAGAAATTTAAAAGGAAAATTAAAGTTTAAATAGCCAAAAAGTTACTTAAATCACACATCTTGATTCATGCCGCAAAGTCGAACACGAGGCAGGGATTGGTAAGAAATTATTTTATTTAATAATAAAATATATTATTTAATAATGATGATTTTATTTAATAATAATAGTAAAATGATTTTACTGTAAAATGCTGTGCTTGAGACCTGCGGTTCTCCCATTACGTTGACCTTAATTTATCATTCACTGTGGCGAAGTGATGACGCAGCTTTGTCAGACGGACCGAGAGAACGCGACGCAATGGAAACACTGAATGGTGGAAGCACCATCAAGGTTCCGACCCCATCCGAGTGTGTGTGTGTGTGTGTGTGTGTGTGTGTGTGTGTGTGTGTGTGTGTGTACGTACGGAATTGTGACAGTCGTCACTGATGAGTAGAATGAAATTACGTTGAGGTATTTTTTGACAAGATAATGTTAGGCCCCACTATTTGCATAAATTAGACTTTTTTGAAACACGTAGCTTCCTTTTCCAATTAAGATGACGTGTGTGGTATCATTCTGCAAGAGATTTATGTTTGGATAAACAATTAATTAACTTACTATTTCACCGAAACCTGTTGTAACGTTGTTATTAATTTTGTTCGGAAGACTTTCATAGTATTCACCAGCAAGTGTTTCTCTCTTTGCCAGAATAGTTCTAAGATTATATTATGGGCTCCAAATAGCACTCTCCATCAAGTCGACCTTTTTGCGCCATTGCCATTGCTTTCCGTATATTGACTATATCTTATCCACAATCAATGAAAAGAACACAAAAATTAGTTACTTTGTTTTCAAAACGGATCAAACGCTACTGAGAAATTGGTTTCTGCACTTGATTTTCATTAATGCAAAAATTATATCGTGACACATAATGTAGTTCATATTTAAAGTAAAACAGTTCTCTTTGTCTGACATTCTTGTGTTATCAGTCATTTCATTCGCCTGTGAACGCGTTTCATCCACTACCACGTTTTTCATGTTTTCATCGATGGCTGTAATATTCGGATGTCCTACACACATATCACCCTCAAGGGAAGAAGGATCACATTTGCATTCATCTGCGTAAATATTGAGAGAATGACTGCCGTAAATTCTTCCTCAGTAACAAAATAGAGTTAATTCAGCATTTTGTTTTGCTGTTTTAGACCAGTTATTTGTCGTCATAAGCGGTGCTCGTAAGTTTATGTTTGTATTTGAAAACGGGTTATCTTTAACAGTGACGACAAAGAGCTATGAGAAATGAGCAACCTGAACGCTATCTATGGAAGACGGTGACAGTTTTTTCAAGTAAACAGCGTTTATGAACAGTTAGAGGTTTCGTGGAATGTTCCTTAAGCCTTTCGCCATAGTCCAAGGTGTGTTTCTTATCGTTATCTTGTTCACTCTGTTCCAAGATGGCCGCCGAGTAAGTGACGCCAGAAAGTATCTCCAGAAAGTTAAGTGATTTAGACAGGAATATAATTTAGTTTAACACCGACAACAAATTAAATACGTGCATTAGTGTATTGTTTAGTCTTGCCGTTAAAGGGTTCACTTTTCTCTGCGTATTTTTTCAGAAAACACGAAAAGATCGTAACTTCGCGAAGTAGTGTTTAGGCTTAAATTTTGTAAACGTGTTTGTTTCTTGTTTCACGGTAATTTGACTAGTTTCTCGGTAACAGATAAGTAAACTACCGTAAATAGCGTATAACTTCATTGTCTTAATACAGATTTCAGAAAAACAGCGTAACTTTATTTCAGAAACTTGCTTATACACATTTGTTTATAGGCCTAATTCTCGTAACGTTTTTGGAGAATCAGACTTAATATATCTCATTTAATTGTCCTTTTTTCATTCCATCGAGTGAAATGTATAATAAATAGTGTATACCTTCATTGTTTTAATACAAGTCTAATAAAAACAGCGGAATTTTAAATCAGAAACTTGCTTATATACATTTGTGAATAGGCTTAATTCTTGTAACGCCTTTTTTTTGATTTTCGGTTATTTAATTGATTTATTCTAGCTAAAGTATTCCTTTTTGCCATGAGTGAGAAATGTCTGACTTGCTGTAGAATTGTTAGTTCCGGTGTTTGGTGTGACGGATGCAGTAGTTTTTTTCATTGGGGGGTCTGCAGTGGCATGGGTGTCGGGAAAGTGTATCAGGCTCATCAGTGGTGATGTAGGATTTGCAGCAGAGATAGGAAGACAGTGGAACAGGAGGGGAAAATTGCTGCCCTTCAGGCTGAGCTAGATCAGGCTAGGGAAGATATGGGCAGGTTAAAGAGGGAGAAGGGCAAAGAGAGGTGGGAAGTGGCAACAGGTAACAGAAGGAACAGACCTAGAACTAAGTCTGACAGCTTTATGATGAATGTCAAAAGTAAGTTTGATCTGTTGCTTCAGTTAGAAACTGATGAGCCTCATCCAGAGGTAGGTGTAGACAGGACACAAGAAACTTTGAATAGGAAATTGAAAAAGAATGTAGAAAAGTCATCGAAAAGGAAGAAAGTTTTGGTGTTAGGCAGTTCTTATGCCACAAGTGCAGGCCAACTTCTGCAAGAGGAATTAGGACCAGAATACCAGGTCACAAATTTTTTCAAACCAAGTGCTAGTCTGGATCAGGTGACAGAGGATTTAGGTTCACTCTGTAAAGGATTTACCAGGGAAGACACCGTGCTTATTGTGGGAGGGCCAGGGAACAGTATCGACAGAGATCCTGGGAACAGTGTAGAGTGTGACCTGGTGCAGAATGCGTCGGCATCGAGACACACCAATGTTGAATTTGTATCTGTCCTGAGACGCCATAACCGGCCTCATTTGAACTCTTCTGTTGGGAGAGTTAATTTTGAGTTGGAACTGCTGCTTTGGTCGGGTCGGGGGCTCATGTTAGTGGTTCCTGTTGATTCTCTCAGTAGGTGGGACTATACCTGGCATGGCCTACATCTCGACAGGAAAGGTAAGGGCAAACTGGCTGGGGCAATAGCATAAAATTTAAGGGGGGAGGCACTGTCATGAATGGTAAACTATCAGTGGTTACAGGTGCTGGAGCAACACCTTTTTTTTAGGATAGGTAAGACAGAAAGATGTCAAGTTCTGCGAGAGTTCAGGACTGAAACAAATCTTCGGTTTAGGAAAGAAATTAAACAGCACAATTCTAGCACATTGGATCACCAATCACAGCTGTCAATTATAAATTGTCACCAATCACCAGAAATTTTATCTCCATCAAGTTGTAGCTCAGTCCTAGGTAACTGCATTGATGAATTAAAGTCACCGATCCCAGTTGATATAGTCTGCCTCTCTGGACACCATGTGACCACTGGTATAGGAAATAGGCCTAACCACAATGAGAAACTCAGACAGGAGAGTACTGCAAATGTTAGATAAAGGAAAGGTTCTCATAAAAGTATAATTAAAAATAATGTAAGTATATTTCATCAAAATATTGGGAGTTTAAAGAATAAAATAAATGAGTTTCTGGTTTCTTTAGAAGATTTAGAAGCTGATGATGAAATAGATATACTATGCCTGTCTGAGCATTATATTGTTACTGATATGGATAAGGTAAATGTAAGTGGATATAAGCTCTCTGCACATGAAATTAAAGAAAATATGGTGAAAGGAAGAGTTGCCATATATGTCCAAAGTTATCATTGTGCAAAAAGTATAGAAACAAAAAAGTTTTGTGTAGAGAAACATGTAGAAGCATGTACCCGTGAGCTTAAATTAAATAAAGGCACATTTATAATTTAACTGTATATAGGTCCCCATTGGGAAATTTTCATCTATTTCTGAAAAATTTGGACTCCTTGTTGTGCTATCTGTCAGGCATGCGGAAGCAAATTATTATTTGTGGGGACTTTAATGAGGATTCTCTGAAAGAGGGTAATAGGAAAAATGACCTCGAAGTATTACTCTGTTCTTTCAATTTGACACCTGTTATTGATTTCCCTACTCGGGTGGTAAAGGATAGCATCTCACTGGTAGATAACTTTTTTATAGACCAAGATAAATTTAACCAGATAAATGCTCAGCCTGTTGAGAATGGTCTTTCTGTTCATAGTGCACAGCTAGTTACAATATATAACACAGCTCCATTCAGTAGTACTAAACAGTCCTCCAAAGTAGTACATTCAGTCAACGATGTAACAATTGAAAATTTCAGGGAAAGCCTACAGCAGTTAGACTTGGATGAGGTGTACTGTGAAGCCGATGCCAATTTAAAATATAATTTATTTCATGACACTTTTGTAAAAGCATTTGAAAACTGCTTCCCCAAAGAAAATAGTTAAATATACTAGTAAGAAACCATGTAACAAACCATGGCTTACTAAGGGTATAAAAATATCTGGTAACCGGAAAAGGGAAATTTATCTGACAGCAAGAAAGAGTAGTCACCCAGAAACTATCAAAAATTATAAGAACTACTGTCCTATATTAAGAAAAGTTATTAAAAAATAAAGAAGTATGTGTATCATGTCTGAAATGAGCAACTCTGATAATAAAATTAAAACAATTTGGAATATTATTAAAAGAGGAACAGGTCAACCAAGAGCTCAGGAAGACAGTATTACCATCAAATTGACTGAAAACTTTACAAACAAAAAGTCAGAAGTTGAAAATACTGTTAACAATCATTTTCTAAATTTTGTGGATATAGTAGAATCCAGGTGTTCATTAGAAGATGCTAGGCTGTTAATGGAAGAAGCCATACCTATGCAATTTGATACAATTGTAATCTCACCCACTTCCCCCTCTGAAATTAGGAAAATAATAAACTTGCTTAAAAGCAAAAACTCACATGGAATTGATGGCATTTCCAGCAAAATACTAAAGGCTTGCTCTTAACAGATAAGTAATATTCTCAGCCACCTGTGTAATAGCTCTCTGGAACAGGGCATTTTCCTGATAGACTGAAATATGCTAATGTTATACCTTTGCATAAGAAAGGGGAAAGATTTGATGTCAACAGTTACTGTCCAATCTCCCTTCTCACAGCTTTATCCAAAATTTTTGAGAAAGTAATGCATTCAACAGTAGCTTCACATATCTGTAAAACAGAAGTACTAACAAAATGTCAGTTTGGTTTCCAGAAAGGTTTTTCAACAGAAAATGCCATATATTCTTTCACCAATCAAATTTTGAATGATCTGAATAACTGAACACCACCTATTCGGATTTTTTGTGGTCTCTCAAAGGATTTTGATTGTGTAAATCATGAAATTCTGCTAGACAAACACAAGTATTGTGGCATGAGTGGGACAGTACACAAACCGTTTAATTTATACCTAAGTGCAAGCGGGCAGAAAGTTGAAATAAGTACTTCTCATAATATGCAAAGATCAGCACATTCCACAAACTGGAGAACTATCAAGAATGTGGTTCCACAAGGGTCGGTATTAGATCCTTTGTTGTTCTTAATATACACTCCTGGAAATGGAAAAAGAACACATTGACACCGGTGTGTCAGAACCACCATACTTGCTCCGGACACTGCGAGAGCGCTGTACAAGCAAAGATCACACGCACGGCACAGCAGACACACACCAGGAACCGCGGTTTTGGCCGTCGAATGGCGCTAGCTGCGCAGCATTTGTGCACCGCCGCCGTCAGTGTCAGCCAGTTTGCCGTGGCATACGGAGCTCCATCGCAGTCTTTAACACTGATAGCATGCCGCGACAGCGTGGACGTGAATCGTATGTGCAGTTTACTGACTTAGAGCGAGGGCGTATAGTGGGCATGCGGGAGGCCGGGTGGACGTACCGCCGTATTGATGTTGTCGCCAGTGGTCGGCGGAAGGTGCACGTGCCCGTCGACCTGGGACCGGACCGCAGCGACGCACGGATGCACTCCAAGACCGTAGGATCCTACGCACTGCCGTAGGCGACCGCACCGCCACTTCCCAGAAAATTACGGACACTGTTGCTCCTGGGGTATCGGCGAGGACCAATCGCAACCGTCTCCATGAAGCTGGGCTACGGTTCCGTACACCGTTAGGCCGTCTTCCGCTCACGCCCCAACATCGTGCAGCCCGCCTCCAGTGGTGTCGCGACAGGCGTGAATGGAGGGACGAATGGAGAGTCGTCTTCAGCGATGAGAGTCGCTTCTGCCTTGGTGCCAATGATGGTCGTATGCGTGTTTGGCGCCGTGCAGGTGAGCGCCACAATCAGGACTGCATACGACCGAGGCACACAGGGCCAACACCCGGCATCATGGTGTGGGGAGCGATCTCCTACACTGGCCGTACACCTCTGGTGATCGTCGAGGGGACACTGAATAGTGCACAGTACATCCAAACCGTCATCGAATCCATAGTTCTACCATTCCTAGACCGGCAAGGGAACTTGCTGTTGCAACAGGACAATGCACGTCCGCATGTATCCCGTGCCACCCAACGTGCTCTAGAAGGTGTAAGTCAACTACCCTGGCCAGCTAGATCTCCGGATCTGTCCCCCATTGAGCATGTTTGGGACTGGATGAAGCGTCGTCTCACGCGGTCTGCATGTCCAGCACGAACGCTGGTCCAACTGAGGCGCCAGGTGGAAATGGCATGGCAAGCCGTTCTACAGGACTACATCCAGCATCTCTACGATCGTCTCCATGGGAGAATAGCAGCCTGCATTGCTGCGAAAGGTGGATATACACTGTACTAGTGCCGACATTGTGCATGCTCTGTTGCCTGTGTCTACTTGCCTGTGGTTCTGTCAGTGTGATCATGTGATGTATGTGGCCCCAGGAATGTGTCAATAAAGTTTCCCCTTCCTGGGACAATGAATTCACGGTGTTCTTTTTTCAATTTCCAGGAGTGTATATTAGTGACTTGTCATTCTATGTTCAGGAAGAGGCAAAGTTAGTTCTCTTTGCTGATGATAGAAGTATAGTAATCACACGTGAGGAACAAGAATTAACTGATGAAATTGTCAATAATGTCTTTCAAGAAATTACTAAGTGGTTCCTTGTAAACGGACTCTCACTGAATTTTGATAAGACATGGTACATACAGTTCCGTACAGTAAATGGTATGACGCCATTAATAAATACAGACCTTAATCAGAAGCATGTAGCTAAGGTTTAATATTCAAAATTTTTAGGTGTGTCCATTGATGAGAGATTAAATTGGAAGAAACACATTGATGATCTGCTGAAACGTTTGAGTTCAGCTACTTATGCAATAAGGGTCATTGCAAATTTTGGTGATAAACATCTTAGTAAATTAGCTTACTGCGCCTATTTTCACTCATTTCTTGCATATGGCATCATCTTTGGGGTAATTCATCAGTGAGGAATAAAATATTTATTGCACAAAAGCGTGTAATCAGAATAATAGGTGGAGTCCACCCAAGATCATCCTGCAGACATTTATTTAAGGGCCTAGGGATATTCACAGTAGTTTCTCAGTATATATACACTGATATGAAAGTTGTTATTAACAACTGAACCCAATTCAAAAGTAATAGTAGTGTGCATAACTAAAATACTAGGAGAAAGGATGGTCTTCACTATTCAAGATTAAATCTAACTTCGGCACAAAAAGGAGTGATTTATACTGCCACTAAAGTCTTTGGTCACTTGCCAAATAGTATCAAAAGTCTGACAGATAACCAACAAGTAATTAAGAAGAAATTAAAAGAATTTCTGAATGAAAACCCTTTCTACTCCATAGAGGAATTTTTATATAAATTTAAAAAAAGAAAAAGCAAACAAAAAAGTAAAAAATATATAAAAAAACAAAAAACAAAAATTAAAAATTAAAAAGTTGTTATATTAACTTAATTTTGTTAAATTAACTTAATTATGTATGTACTGGAAAATTTGACTCGTTCCACATCATTACGAAATATCGTATTCAGAATCCATGGAACTAGTATTAATCTAATCTAATCTAATCAAGTCCAGAAGTTATCTGCCGAGAGGTCATGGAGGTTATAAATTTCTTTTATTTCAGCATCAAACTAGAGTGTGACGAAATATATGAATATTAATGGTATTAGGTCATCAGAATCCTTACTCAATATCAGAAATGTATTTAGAGTATTAAGGCACTATCACCTAAGGCTATCTCAAGTTGAGGAGATTTTGCAATCTTCTCTACCATCACTGATAAGTACTCAGCGACGAGTGAATGATGAAGTTGAAGGACACTTCAGATAGTTAGTACACAGGTTGATTCTTAGTCTAAAACCCCCAAAGCGACATACACGCAACTGCGGCAAGTTATTTAAAACACATGGGCCCACAGATGTTGAGAAATACCCCAAAAGTGGATGATAAATGTTGAACATGTGACGTCACCAGGTGACGTACCTCGCCGCATGTGCTCCGACTGAGCTTGTTGATCCTACCCTCGCTGACAGGAAAAAATGCTAAATATCGCTCCGCTAGGCTACTCTGTTTTCGAACATCGCTTGTGAAGGTGATCTAGAAGTTACATTATTGTCCTCGCTCCAACAAAGCAAAAGTTGTTCTCTAAGTTTTTATTCTTTTCTTTGGTCCCTATTTTTGTTTACTGGCGTTGTTTTGTAAAGAACGCGGTCATTTACTGTTAGCGACGCAATTCGGAAGCTTATAGTTATTTACTTGTGACGCACTACAGTAGGTATTTGTTGTACTGTATTTTACAAGTATCCAGTGAAGCCCATGACACCGGTAAATAAAACAGTAAGTCTCATCTAAAAGTGAAAACATAACTGCTTAATGCGGCGCAACGGTACTACCCGCCAGAAGTAAGACTCAAAACCGAGCGAGGTGGCGCAGTGTTTAGCACCCTGGACTCGCATTTGGGAGGACGACGGTTCGATCCTGTTTCCGGCCATCTTGATTTCGGTTTTCCGTGATTTCCCTAAATCGCTACAGGCAAATGCCGGGATGGTTCCTTTGAAAGGGCACGGCCGATTTCCTTCCCCATCCTTCCCTCACCCGAGCTTGCGCTCTGTCTCTAATGACCTCGTTACTAATCTCCTCCTCCAGTAAGACTCAAACTCTGAGCCCCACGCACTAAAGTCGCGTATATAGACCCGGAGCCACACCGATGTCAAGACTTGACTTGACTTTGGATGGGATGGACGCTTGCAATCGATCGATAGGCTTCAGCACTGCACATGCGGCATGGAACGTCGTCAGGTGACATCTATTCAACATTTCACATCCACTTTTAGGGTATTTTCCCGACATTTCCCTATCCATGTGTCTTGTATTAAATTACTTGTCTCAGTCATTTACCGCTCTTCGGAATTATTTAAACTTAATGAGAAGCAACCCATATAAAGCAATGTTCTCTTGTCAGCAATTTTTAGAACATCTGCCAGTTTAAATGTTTTGGGGAGACAGTTAACTCTTCTAGCTCAAACATACAGGGAGCGGCGATAGTGCAACCCCTATTACTGCCACCAGTCTTTACCCAAAATTTGTCAGAACTGAGAATCATTCAACACGAACTTACATGTGCAATGTAGGAGGCACGGGTTACTAAAACAATTAACTAAAAAGTAGATCAATTTAATTTTCCCCATCCAATTGAAACCACCGATAGGTTGGCATGGACAAATTTTCATGAGCACCAGTCATTTGATTCACATGCCATGCAAGATGACGTAAATGTCTAGAATTTCCAAAAGGGGTTAGTTTCAAATTCAAGCCAAGGGAACTTCGACCTCTCTCGTGGCCAGAGAATTCGCAACACCCCAGGACCATCAACCTGAGTCTTGTGCAGCTCAAACACCTCTCGCTAGAAAGCCGAAGCAATCATTTGCATTGCCATTCCCAGTCATTTTGGCTACAAGAACTTTTTTCTGTAGCAAGATGAAAACTGCTGTGTGGGATCCAAGGAAACTAAACCCCACTGAGAGACGCTCTGTCAGTCTCATTTCGTTGCAGTTCTTGGCAGGCATCACTTCATGAGTAAGGTTAGTGAGGACGTTGCCGCGTTTTTCGCGATACATGTTCTGGCTTACACCACAGTAGAAGAAGTCATACGCTATTACCTTCAACTTTTGTGAAGGAATTCGCAGGAGAATGCTTGTATTAAACCAGTTCATGATTAAGATTAGGACAAGCGATGTGCAACTCGAGAAATCAACAATATGGTTCAATTAGCAATACAGCGGTAAGCTTTGTCACGCTGCTGCTGTGTGTATGTCCGCATTACGTGATTACTATAGGCCCGTTATGTTCGTGGTGATTCTAAATTCTGGAAATTGATCTTCACTGGTTCTCTAACCCATACTACCGAAGGACTGAACAAGTTATCAACATTTGTTAGTGACTTCTATATCTTTTCATATATATTTGGCTTGGCCCACAGCAAGTCTACCGATCGCTGAATAGTCCATATAGACTTTTTGCAATGAGACTGCCTCGTTTTCTGTGTTTTTCAAAAATGTAACTGTTTTAATTATAATAGTTTTTCTGTTACTGGCCCATAGTCTCCCCCTGTTTCTTTCATTAACCTCAAGGGTAGAATTCCCTGATGTAAGAGAAGTTATCTGTGACACCAAGGTCCAGGGAGCGGACGATTAGCAGGTAACATCGCTTTAATCTGCTTATAGGGGAAACGGTGACAGAAAAATTCCTCGCTTCCGTGTCAGCCAGTAGATAATACCTCCAAGCTACTGTTTGCATAATGCGTTGCTACTTGAACAAGTGTACCTGGGTCAAATAAAAATTTACTTGAACATTTGAAATTGGATAATGGTGTTTGTCTGTGTCGCTACACACATGGTCTCACAAGCATTCTCTCTGTTTAATAAAGGCGTAAGTGACGTACAGTGTACCAACTTCCCTTTCCTAAACGACTCCCCTCTTTATATCGCTGAGACAACTAAACAAATTTGACAAAATATATACTACATGCATTGGTTAATTTACACTTAAAATCGAACCTATAAAATGTAAATACATATGCAATAATCTGACCTATACTCAAGATATTAATTTCGCTTTTTACGGTGGTATATAACCCTACCATAAAGTTACAGCGTGCTGGTGCCTGTGTAAGGCCGAGTGATAATGTAGCTGGAAATATAGAAATTCTCCTAGGACATCCGTTTTTACGTGGAAACAACAAACATCTGTATGTTATTTAGAGGACGTCGTATTTCGCTAGTAGTTGCAAAACATTTTTCTTTTTTTCCTTTTCTGATTACTGGCAACTCTGCAATAAAGTGAATTTCAATTGACAGTGTTTCGACAGTTCCCACTTCAGTTTCAGACTCTCAAACTGTAACTGTACAATTGTTTCCGTTATAGAGGTGTTAACTGAAAGTGCTGATTGCTGTGAAACATTAAAAAAAATTTACTTTGATGTTCCAGGCTTAGACTTTTGTAGGATGTGTACATCGTGTAACTTATTCAGCAAATGTCGTTGATACAGACTGTACCTCGAACAATTCGCATTTAATCGTTCATCTCCGATCACAGCAAGGCAATGAAAGTCGTAGGTGTTTCTACAAACGATGCTGGAGCTGGATATGTCGATCGGTTGTTGCTAGACAGCAGCACGTTTGCCAACGAGACAAGTACTAAAGAGTTAGCATATCAAAATACACTCCTGGAAATGGAAAAAAGAACACATTGACACCGGTGTGTCAGACCCACCATACTTGCTCCGGACACTGCGAGAGGGCTGTACAAGCAAAGATCACACGCACGACACAGCGGACACACCAGGAACCGCGGTGTTGGCCGTCGAATGGCGCTAGCTGCGCAGCATTTGTGCACCGCCGCCGTCAGTGTCAGCCAGTTTGCCATGGCATACGGAGCTCCATAGCAGTCTTTAACATTGGTATCATGCCGCGACAGCGTGGACGTGAACTGTACGTGCAGTTGACGGACTTTGAGCGAGGTCGTATAGTGGGCATGTGGGAGGCCGGGTGGACGTACCGCCGAATTGCTCAACACGTGGGGCGTGAGGTCTCCATAGTACATCGATGTTGTCGCCAGTGGTCGGCGGAAGGTGCACGTGCCCGTCGACCTGGGACCGGACCGCAGCGACGCACGGATGCACGCCAAGACCGTAGGATCCTACGCACTGCCGTAGGGGACCGCACCGCCGCTTCCCAGCAAATTAGGGACACTGTTGCTCCTGGGGTATCGGCGAGGACCATTCGCAACCGTCTCCATGAAGCTGGGGTACGGTCCCGCACACCGTTAGGCCGTCTTCCGCTCACGCCCCAACATCGTGCAGCCCGCCTCCAGTGGTGTCGCGACAGGCGTGAATGGAGGGACGAATGGAGACGTGTCGTCTTCAGCGATGAGAGTCGCTTCTGCCTTGGTGCCAATGATGGTCGTATGCGTGTTTGGCGCCGTGCAGGTGAGCGCCACAATCAGGACTGCATACGACCGAGGCACACAGGGCCAACACCCGGCATCATGGTGTGGGGAGCGATCTCCTACACTGGCCGTACACCTCTGGTGATCGTCGAGGGGACACTGAATAGTGCACGGTACATCCAAACCGTCATCGAACCCATCGTTCTACCATTCCTAGACCGGCAAGGGAACTTGCTGTTGCAACAGGACAATGCACGTCCGCATGTATCCCGTGCCACCCAACGTGCTCTAGAAGGTGTAAGTCAACTACCCTGGCCAGCAAGATCTCCGGATCTGTGCCCCATTGAGCATGTTTGTGACTGGATGAAGCGTCGTCTCACGCGGTCTGCACGTCCAGCACGAACGCTGGTCCAACTGAGGCGCCAGGTGGAAATGGCATGGCAAGCCGTTCCACAGGACTACATCCAGCATCTCTACGATCGTCTCCATGGGAGAATAGCAGCCTGCATTGCGCGAAAGGTGGATATACACTGTACTAGTGCCGACATTGTGCATGCTCTGTTGCCTGTGTCTATGTGCCTGTGGTTCTGTCAGTGTGATCATGTGATGTATCTGACCCCAGGAATGTGTCAATAATGTTTCCTCTTCCTGGGACAATCAATTCACGGTGTTCTTATTTCAATTTCCAGGAGTGTAGATACCTGAAAGGAGTTCTGATGGCTGAATTTCATTGTACGACTCGGCAGGTGTCTTCTGGAGGTACATATAGCTTCCAGTGTTTAGATATAGCTCGTAAACTAGTAACTGTTCCCTTTCGAGAATCAGAAAATATTTTTGTAATTTCGACTTCGGTAAAACATGATCGCGCTACATGCGAAACAACACACAAAAAGGCGTACTGAGGAATAAATTGATGACTTTTTTGGTGTATTGACCAGTCAGGCCTTGCGAAATTGAGGAGGAAGTAGTTAGCAAGGAGTTCATTACTTTGTTCTACGAAATGAATGCAACACAGCAGCCTTTCGCCTTTTCTGAGAAAACCTTGGTTGGCGATAAATCTTAAATTTCGAACAGCTTGGCAACTTGTTACGTTCTAAAATTTGTGTTAGTTATTAGTCACACGATTAGCAAAAGGCGCTGCTCACGACTGCTATCCGTCTACAGGCAGCTGTTTCACGATGTAGTGATGGCGGAGAAACTGCGTCGTACGGGACACATCAGGTTCGTTTGTTTCACTCATGGGCTCTGCTGCCCAGACACCTTCCATCACACCCAGAGCGGTGACCGTGCTCACAGCATCGTGAGTGGCAGGCTGTAACCCATTCGCTTTGCTCGCGCGAAGAGAGAATGTGAGCCTCGCCCGTCTGGCCTCTCCCTTTCGTCCTGCTGTGCTTGGTGTGTCTGCCGGGGGGAAGGCCTTCATCCAAGTTGCGGAAGAGGATCTATCTGCAACTGTCGGGGGTCCAAGCTGCAGTAATCTTCAAGTTGTGACTCATGTCGGCACCAGTGACTATTGTCGCATGTGTTGTGAGGACTTTCTTTCTTTTTAATTCTTTTTTACATTTTTTCATATATATTACGGTCTGAGTTCCTCTGATGAACGCTCTCTAGTCAAGAGCGAAGTCTGATCACATGGAAAACAAAGACACATCGAATATCAAACTTTTAACAGTAAATTGTCTAAGCATTTTTAGCAAAATCTCTGAAGTTATAGACCTCCTGGAAAGCTGTCGCTCTCATATTTTGCTCGGAATCGAGAGCTGCACTAAATCCGAAGCAGGAAGAAATATTTAACTAGGCACGCAACATATATCAAAAAGACACAAAAGGAGGGGGAACGTTCATTACAGTCGACAAAAATATTGTCTATCGGGATCTAAATTGTGTGTGACTGCGAAATCAGCAAGGTTATATGGACGCGAGAAACCGGCCTAGATGAATTCAAATTAATCATCGGATGTTTTTACCATCCACCCGATTCTGCTATGTCAATTATAGAATCTTTCTAAGGTCTTCAGTCAGAAGCACGTGAGTACCCTGATCTTGCAGTCCTAGTTGGAGGCCACTTTAAACTGCCGTGTATAGATACGGACGTCTTCGGCTTTGTTGAAGGTAATACAGAAATATAGTCTTGCAAAGAAGTTCTCCGAAAACTGTCCTGGCCAGCCAGTGTGACGGTCCACACCCAATGTAAATATTTTATAAGTCACAGCTACAAATATGTCTAACCTTAACGAAAGTGCCAGTATAGTGACCGGGATTAGTGATAACGGTGTCATCATCGCAACTATGGTTGCTAAAGTTGATTAACACATCAAGAAAGTTAGAAAAGTTTTCACTCTGGAAAGAGTAGAAAAACGGTTGTTAGTATCCTACTGAGGCAACAAATGTTCGTCATTTAGTTCCAATACGATTGCCACAGTGGAATTATGGGCAAAGTTAAATCTGACTTTAAATTGCTCTGCAGAAGTACGTGCCGAATAAGTCATTAAGAGCCAACGTGACTAGTTTAATGACAAGCAGAGAAAAGAAAGATTGTCGCACTTCAGTTTCAAACGAGAACGCCTAAATGTCGAGAGGCAAAAATCAATAGAAATTCTTGCGTCTATAAAAAGATAGCTGCGCGAAGACTAGAACCACTTCCAGCATCATACACTACTGAAAGATCTTGTAGAGAATCCTACAAAACGTTGGTCCTAGGTAAAGTCGCTAAGTTGGTCGAAGGCTTCCATGTAGTTACTCGTACGCCTCCCTGGTAAGCGAATAGAGGGCAGCGAAAGGAAAGCTGAAGCTTTTAATTTTGCGTTTAAAAAAAGTCAATCGCGCATAAGGATCGTATAGACACGCCATCGCTTGAAAGGCGCTCAAAGTCCTGTGTGGAGGACACAGAAGCGTTGAAAAACAGCTGAACGAGGTGAAAACAAATTAATCGTCAGGTCCATATGGAATCTCAATTAGATTTTACATACGTACACAATTAGCATGCATATCTCGCGCATCTATCTCGCAGAGGAAACTCCCATGTGACGAACAAAGCGCATGTGACTCACGGATATAACGAGGAGGCACGAACCCGCAATTTTAAGACCCATATGCTTATTAAAATTGCTACACCAAGAAGAAATGCAGATGATAAACGAGTATTCATTCGACGAATATATTACACTAGAAACTTGTGATTACATTTTCACGCGATTTGGGTGTATAGATCCTGAGAAAACAGTACCCAGAACAACCACCTCTGGCCGTAATAACGGCGAGCCACTTGCTCGGCCACCATTGACCAAACACTTTCAATTGGTGAGAGATCTGGTGAATGTGCTGGCCAGGGCAGCAGTCGAACATTTTCTGTACCCACAAAGGCCCGTACAGGACTTGCAACATGCGGTCGTGCACTATCCTGCTGAAATGTAGGTTTTCGCAGCGATCGAATGAAGGGTAGAGCCACGGGTCGTAACACCTCTTAAATGTAACGTCCACTGTTCAAAGTGCCGTCAATACGAACAAGAGGTGACCGAGACGTGTAACCAATGGCACCCGATACCATCATGCCGGGTTATACACCAATATGGCGATGACAAATACACTTTTCCAATGTGCGTTCACCGCGATTTCGCCAAACACGGATGTGACTATCATGATGCTGTAAACAGAACCTGTATTCATACGAAAAAAATGACGTTTTGCCATTTGTGCACTCAGGTTCGTTGTTCAGTACACCATCGCAGGCACTCCTGTCTGTCTGCAGAGTCAAGGGTAACCGCAGCTATGGTCTCCGAGCTGATAGCCCATGCTGCTGCAAACGTCGTCTAACTGTTCGTGCAGATGGTTGTTGTCTTGAAAACGTCCCCATGTGTTGACTCAGGGATCGAGACGTAGCTGCACGATCCGTTACAGCCATGCGGATAAGATGCCTGTCATCTCGACTGCTAGTAATACAGGACCGTTGGGATCCCGCACGGCGTTCCGTATTACCCTCCTGGATCCACCGATTCCATATTCTCCTAACAGTCATTGGATCTCGACCAACGTGAACATCAATGTCGCGATATGATAAACCGCAATCGCTATGGGCTACAATCCCACCTTTATCAAAGTCGGAAACGTGATGGTACCCATTTCTCCTCCTTACACGAGGCATCACAATAACGTTTCGCCGGCCGCGGTGGTCTCGCGGTTCTAGGCGTGCAGTCCGGAACCGTGCGACTGCTACGGTCGCAGGTTCGAATCCTGCCTCGGGCATGGATGTGTGTGATGTCCTTAGGTTAGTTAGGTTTAAGTAGTTCTACGTTCTAGGGGACTGATGACCACAGCAGTTGAGTCCCATAGTGCTCAGAGCCATTTGAATAACGTTTCACCAGCCAACGCCGGCCAACTGCTGTTTGTTTATGAAAAATCGGTTGGAAACTTTCCTCTTGTCAGCACGTTGTAGGTGTCACCACCGGCGCCAATCTTGTGTGAATGCTCTGAAAAGCTAATCATTTGCATATCACAGCGTCTTCTTCCTGTCGGTTAAATTTCGCGCCTGTAGCAAGTCATCTTCGTGGTGTAACAATTTTAATGGCCAGTAGTGTAAATTTCCATGCCAGAAAAAGCTTCTATTGACAAATCAACACGGATATGAAAAACAGCGCTCGTCCGTTGCTTTTCCTTTTTTCCGCGCGATGTATTGTGAACCATGGATATAGTGAAGAGGCAGATTTCGTGTTCGAAAATTTTCCGAAACGGTTTGACAGAGTGGCGAGCATACGGAATAAGTTCTCAGATATGTGAGTGGCTTGAAGATCATCTTAGGTATAGAACTCAGTAAACTGTCTTAGATGGCGAGTGGTCATCACAAAGACATAGTCAGGGATCAGAAGGTGATTAGAAGTCTGCTACTGTTTGCTAGTGAAGCTCTAGTGTGCGGGGAAATTTCATCTTTGAGTGACTGTAGGAGGATAAAGGATGACTTCTACAGAATTTCTATTTGATGTCGTGGATAGTAACTTGCTCTAAATTTGTAAAAATGTAAGTTAATAAAGACGCAAATCAAAACCAGTCCTGTAATATTCGAATAAACTATTGGTATCTTACAGTTTCACAGTCACTTCGATTTAAGACTTCGGAGTAAGATTGCTAAGCGAGATGAAATGGAGCGAGCACTTACCGAACGGGGCAGCGCATTGGTTAGCAAGCTGGACTCGCATTCTGGAGGATGACGGTTCATAGCAGCGTCCGGTTATCCTGATTTAGGTTTTGCGTGCTTTCCCTAAATGGCTTAAGGCACATGTCCTCATTGTTCCTTCAAAAGGGCGCACACAATTTCCTTCTCCACCCTCCCCTAATGCGGGCTTGTGTTTTGTCACTAATGACCCTACTGTCGACAGAGAGTTAAACACTAATCTCCTGCTCCTCCTCCTCAACTTTTTTAACAGCGTTGGAGCCCCTCCCCGCCCACACCAGCATGATGGACAACTCAAAATGTGTACTGCCATCTCTGCATAAAGGTTAGTTTTCAATAAAGTGAGGTGTCGTAGGATGTGGGTACTGCGATGTTTGCGTACGTGTGGTTAACGTTAACCATTAATACGCGCTCATCTGGAGATAGATTGGGTCTAAGTCGAAAGAAGGGTAGTGGTTTGAAGGGCAGAGGAAGAAAAGTGCCAAGGCAAGAGCCAAGGGAAAAAAAAACTCTGCGATAGTTAGGTCGGGTGGTAAGAGCAGTAGCGAATGTCTTGCTGCCTGCGATAGGTCGTGCAAGGGTAGGCTTTGTTAGTAGTGGGTAACATGCATGTCGATACCTTTGACGTTATGCGGTGCTGTTGGTCGGCGACCGCCACTGGATGCCGGTGTTGAACTCTCGATCAGAGTCAGCAACCTACCACAGCTAGGTTTACCATCGTTTTTGTGTGCGACAGGTCATATATCGGATGCACAGTGTAGAGTGATGTTGGCGAATCGTTTGTGCGTCAGTGGGCGAGCTCGTCGGTTTCCCTGCTGTGGCCTGTTGATCGGCTCTAATAGCAGCTGGTGACTTCCAGTCAGTGTTGCTGATATGCAGGGGCTTGCCGACGTTTGTTGCTTGTTGGTGTATGTTTGCTTACCATAGGTGGCTATGCCTTAGCACCTCCATCTACTCCTCCTCGCACTTAAGGAAAGCTCGTTTCATGTAAACCGAATGATCGACTTCAGATAATTGGGAAAATTCTACGAAAGTGTAGCTCATCGACAAAGGTGTCCACGCATAGAACACTTGTGTACCCATTCTTGAGTACGTACTGCTTGAGTGTTCAGAATCTCCACCAGGAAGAAATTGAGAGGCGAGACGCAAGATTTTGTAATGACAAAGACCAAAGCACACGCCCAGAGCCGTAACTAGGGCGCAACCGCCATCAGCGGCCACAGTCAGCGACCTTCTGACACGAGCACCTCCGTTGCACAGCTCCTTTCGCCATTCCTCCTCCCACGGTTCAACCTACTGCCGTATAGCAACAGCCGGGCCCAGGATATTGGTAACCATTGGGGAAACGTCCGTGTGCGAAGTTAAGCGGCAACGGTAGACCGTCCCGGTCGTCATCTTCAGGACTGCTGGACCGTGCCGAGACGCTCAACCCGAGCCAGTCGTCGCCATACCCATGCTGCAGTTGTCAACGCCGCCACCAGGCTGGGTAGCAGCCTGCACGCTGCCCCCGACTCGCGGTCTGAAATACAAAGTAAGATTCAGTCACTCCTATGCTGGGGGGGGGGGGGGGGTTCAGTGCTGCCCACCACTACTGTTCCCATTTCTACATACTGGACAGCTCTACTGGGAAGGCCTGCCTAGACCTAGCTAAGTGTCACTTTATGGATGACCCGCCATCGTGATCGAGCAGCAGGCAACCGCCGCAATGCAGAAGAAGCAAAGCCGTACTGTACGGCTCCATAGGCAAGGCCTGTGTTGGCGTGCCTGTGCCACAGTGTTCGGGTCCTAGGGTCATTTCCTACCACATGATGTCTGTCTGCTGCAGGCACATTCCTGAAACAAGAAACCCCTCGTGTGCTAAACCGGAAGTTCAGCCTTTAGCAAGGATGATTCTAAAGTGCTGTGTTAATAATTATGAGAGGAAAAATATTAGCTGCTAATGATTCACCACGTGTATCAGGAGGGTGACACAAAACGATATTACGGGAGGTGCAGAGATCAAGATTCTGCGGGACGCATGTATTAGGCTTCACAAATTGGACACTGTCGACATTCAAGAAATTTTCAAAGCAAACCATTAACTTGCCCCACGAGTGGAAAATAGCGTGCACAATAATCACAGAGTTTTGCACTATCAAGATCAAAGACGAACTCCTTGCGAGTTACAAACCGTGCGGGACGCTCAGTTACGTTCAAATGGTTCAAATGGCTCGGAGCACTACGGGACTTAACATCTGTGGTCATCAGTCCCCTAGAACTTAGAACTACTTAAAAATAACTAACCTAATGATATCACACACATTCATGCCCGAGGCAAGATTCAAAGCTGCGACCGTAGCGGTCGCGCGGTTCCAGACGCGCTCCTTGAACCTCTCGGCCGTATCAGCCGGCGCTGAGTTAGGTATCCATTCTTACAAAATACATATAGAATCATATTGCTATAACAGGGAAAGGAGAATCGTTGGAATGTGATGGCATGCAGTAGAATGCGAAACTGTCTGTCGTGGAGCTTATGGCAGAACTGGCTATTCCTCGGGGGTAGCCGCAAGAAGTGGGGTAACATTTTCTATAGCTACAGTCGTAGACAAACATCCAGACGTTGAATCCAGTGGTCAATGTCACACTTGTGAGGGGGGATAATGAGTCTGATTTTTATATGCACACCTGGAATCAAACAACAGCAAATTATTTTCACCAGCTATTGTCCAAAAGCAATGCTCATATCGTAGATGTAGCTCTCTTTTGTCCACTTTCTACTCTTACTTGCTGTGACGTAAATATTCTCTACTGCCCTTGCAAGATCAAGCACATGAGAAACATCGTAGGTACATAGCAACTTCCGGTTCTTTCTGAACAATAAATAACCTTCCAGTCAGTTTACCACCCACATTAATAGTCAGTCTGCTTTTTTCCTTTTTTCAATCATCAGTCTTCTGACTGGTTTGATGCGACTCGCCACGAATTCACCTCCTGCGCCAATCTCCCCAACACAGAGTAGCACTTGCAAACCCTTATTTGTTGGGTGAATTCCAATCTCTGTCTTCTCTGAAGGTTTTGCCCTCTACAGATCGTTCTCGTTCCATGTAAATTACTCCCCGATGTCCTATAACGTGTGATATCCATACTCTCCCTTTTTTCTTTTGGGTGTTATCCATATATTCTTTCCCTGATCGATACTGGGGAGAGCCTTCTCATTCCATAACTTATTAATCCACCTAACTTTCAACATTCTTCTGTAGCACCACATCTCAAGTACTTAGATTCCCTTCCGTTCCGGTTTTCCCACAGTCCATGTTTCACAATTCTGTACTCCAAACGTACATTCTCAGAACATTCTTTCTCAAATTAAGACCTACGTTTGATACCAACGGGCCTCTCTTGCCAGGAATGCCATTTTTCCCAGTACTAGTCTGCTCTAGATGTCCTCCTTGCCTCGTCCACCGAGGGTTCGTTTTCTGCCTAGGTAGTAGAATTCTTAACTTCATCTACTTCGTGACCATTAATCCCAATGTTAAGTTTCTCACTGTTCTCATGTTTGTTGGTTCTCACTGCTTTCGTCCTTCATCGATTTCCTGTCAGTCCATGTTCTGCACTCAGCAGTCGTTCATTCGACTGAACACACCCTTTATAGCAATGTCATCAACAGATCTTCCCATTGATATCCTTTCGAATTTTAATTCCATTCGCTGAGCTTTCTTTTATTTTCGTTATCCTTCTTCCACGTATAGATTGAGTGGTAGGACGGGAAGACTACCTCCCCGTCTTACACTCTTTCTAATCAAAGCACTTCGTTCTTGGGTTTTCCACGCCTATTATTCCCTCTAGGCTCTTTCACATGCTGTATATTAGCCGTCTATCCCTATAGTTTATTTGCCTCAGAATTTCGAAAATCTGGCGCCATTTGACACTGGCGAATACGTTTCCTAGGTTGACGAATGCTGTGAACGTGTCTGGCTTTTTATTCAGTCTTCCTTCCACTGCCAACCGCAACGGCAGAGTGCTCCCTTCTTCCCTAAAGCCAAACTAATAGTCATCTAACAGATCCTCAACTTTATTTTCCATTCTTCTGTATATCACCCTTTTCAGCACCTTGGATGCATGAGCTGTTATCACGATTCTGGGATAATTCTTATCAGCTCTTGCAGTCTTCGGAATTGTGTGGATAATGTTTTTCCAAAAGTCTGACGTTATATCGCCAGACACACATATTCTACACATCGACGTGAATAGTCATTTTGTTGCCACTTCCCCCAATTATCTTAGAAATTTTAATGGAATGTTATCTACCCTTCTACCGAATTTGATGCTAAGATTCCAATACTTTTAAAAAAAAGTTATTTCAGTACTGGATTTCCTATCTCTTCCCTATCGAATTCTCTTTCTTCTCCATCATAGAGGCCTTCGTTGTACTCTTTACACCTATCCACTCTCTCCTCTGCATTTGTGGAATCCCCATTGTACTCTTCATGTTAATTTCATCGAAGATTGTTTTGACATCTCTATATGCTAAGTCAGTCCTTCCGACGATCATTTTTCATTTAGCCACTTCGACTTAGCTTCTCTGCATTTCCCATTTATGTCATTCCTAAGCGACTTATATTTCTGTTTTACTGATTTTCCCTTAACATTTTTTTCTTCCTTCTTTCACGGATCAAAGAAAGTACTCGCTTTTGTCACTCATGGTTTCTTCGCAGTTAATTCTGTATTCGTGATTTTCCCTGAACATATTTGTGATTTCTTCTTTCATAAATCAACTGAAATATTTCTTCTGGTACCCTAGGTTTCTTCGTAGTTCTGTGATTGCCATTCTTACATATTTCGATCCTTCTTCAACTTAACTGCCTGCTGAGCTATTGGTTGTCGCAATATCTATAGCATTAGAGAACTTCAAGCGCACTTCGCCAATTCATAGCATTTTCTATCCCACTTCTTTGCGTTTATTCTCCCTGACTAACATCTTAAACTTCAGCCTACTCTTCAAAATTACTAAATTGTGACTTACTCTGTGTCTGCTCCTGGGTACGCCTTACAATTCGGAATTTCTGCCTGACCACGATGTACTCTAACCGAAATCTTCCTCTATCTCCAAGCCTATTCCGAGCATACCTCTTCCTTTTTTGATACTTGAAGAGAGTATTCGCTGTTGCGAGCTGCAATTTATCGCAGAGCTCAATTAGTCTTTCTCCTTTCTCACTCCTAATACCAAAGCCATATTCTCCTGTAACCCTTTTTTCAACTCCTTCCCTACAATTGCATTTCAGTCCTCTCATTACTGTTAGAATTTCATCTCCCTTTACGTACTGAGCCGGCCGCGGTGGCGCTTCAGTCCGGAACTGCGAGACTGCTACGGTCGCAGGTTCGAATCCTGCCTCGGGGATGGATGTGCGTGATTTTCTTAGGTTGGCTAGGTTCAAGTAGTTCTAAGTTCTAGTGGACTGATGCCCTCAGATGTTAAGTCCCATAGTGCTCAGAGCCATTTGAACCATTTACGTACTGAATTACTTGTTCAATATCCTAACATACAGGTACTTTCCCCATCTCTTCACATTCAGCTTGCAAGGTCGGTATGTATACCTGAGCTATCGTTATCGATGTTGGTTTGCTGTAGATTCTGTTGGGGACAGCCCTATCACTGAACTGTTCACAGTAACACACTCTCTGACGTACCTTCCCATTCAAACGAATCCTACTCCCGTTATACAATTTTCTGCTGCTGTTGATATTACGCTATACTCATATGACCAGAAATTTCATTTCACTGACGCCTACTACATCCCGATTGAGCATTTGCGTTTCCCTTTTCAGACCCTTATCATGTTCAAGCTTCTGACGTAGAACATTATCCTTCCGTTGGTTATTCAGTCTTCTTCTCATGGTCAACTCCTCCTTGGTAGTCCCCTCCCAGAGATCCAAATGGGGGACTATTACGGAATCTGTTGCGTATGAGGAGATCATCATGATAGTGTTTCAGTTACAAACCACATGTCCTGTGGATGAAGATAGTTGTTGATACGAATGCGTTAAGGTACTGATGTTACTTGATGTTGATAGAACTCTCTCGATGCTTCTAGTTTCCAGGGTTGCTTTCATAAGGATTTTCTTATCTAATCCCGACTGGTGGGAGTTGAAAATAAATTCCTTACTGAACGATGGGATAGGTTTTTATATCTCATGTACAGATTTTCAGGCCGACTGCGCAGGTTGCTACGCATCGTCAAGGTGAGGCTTTGTTTAAAATTTCGTTATCTTCGGACTTCCAATTTTGTAGCACTATTTGAAATCATGCAACCTTCCCATGAAACCACTGTAATCTATGTCATGTGCAATGTGATGTACTTAAAGTAGTAAGTCCGACGTGACGTGAAATCCATCCATCGCCCCCAAAGAATTGTAGCTGTGTGTCTGTCCCGCTGCTGCACATGTCCAACGGAACCAGGATGTTCCATTTCTCTAGAACGGTTGTGCTGGCCGGGGTGGCCGGGAGGTTCCAGGCGCTATAGTCTGGAGCCGCGCGAACCGCGCGACCGCTACGGTCGCAGGTAGGTTCGAATCCTGCCTCGGGCTTGGATGTGTGATGTCCTTATGTTAGTTAGGCTTAAGTAGTTCTAAGTTCTAGGG